>NW_026918344.1:0-14268 GCF_032062105.1 Saccostrea cuccullata | reverse complement strand
ACTTATCAAAAATATACTTCTCAAAAAATCCTTGATATAACAAACTTGAGGAGTGACTTACCTTAACACTAAGTGGCTTTCATGTATTTGTAAAAACCTCTCTAAAATTCCAATCGTCTCTGATTACTTGAATTATACTCATTTCTTGCCCTTTTGCTAATTTCAGACCAGTCGCCAAGTTACTTGTCAGTCCACCAGAGCCCAGTGTGCCGGAGTCCCACGGAGAAGATGTTTATGAGACAATGGGTGAAATAGAACCTATAGAGGAAACATTTGAATAGAAAAGACAGCTTACTCTACACTGCAATCACGAAGCATTATAATCATATGTGCTTAAGCCTTTCATAGCTTTTTGACATTTTCTTCGTTTGTGTGGATGAAACAAATATCATGATGCTTGAATTCTGCAAAAAGACTTGTTTAAGAGTTATTTCATATGGTGGCTGATTGCATTTATGTCGGTTCAAGTGAAAAGTGTAAAAGTCAATGTAAATGTCGTATATAGAAGATTTGCATGGCAAGCAACGGTCAAATTCATTAAAAGAGTAATTTATAACGCATGTTATTTGAAATTTTATTGTATAGAAAACATTTACTAGTATTTCCCTTTTATTTTCAAAGTAATGATACATGAAATAATAAGAAATTTTATCCATCTGAAAGCTACAACTTTGCAGTTTTTTTTAAACAATAAAGTCAGAGGATACACGTATAAATTACCAGGTATAATGAAAAAAAAATACTGAAGCAAGCGCTAAAAATACACCTACAACGATATCATGTGAAAATGTGAAAATCGAGCTCCAAAAATCTACAAACAACACAAATCTGCGAGGAGGGCATAAAATACGGACCTCTAGAAATTCCAAAGGTTTGGTTGGGTGCCTAGGAGGAGTAAGCATCCCTTATTGACGTGTCATATCCGCCGTGAGTCCAATGAATTGAACATGTAAACGGGGCGTTTCCTTCGTCAAATTCAGCATTAGAACAAAGGCTTAACAATTGGTGTTGCAATCACTATTGAAATAACGACAACTATTGAAATAATTATTTCAGAAGTGGTTGAGAGTTCATTTCATTAACAAACATAGATTGCAACCTCTATTGAAATACGACCACTGTTGAAATAATTATTTCCGTAGTGGTTGAAACTGCATTTCAATAACAAACATAGGTTGCAACCACTATTGGAATAATGTTAACTTTTGTAATAATGATTTCAATAGTGATTAAAGTATAGATTTCAAAAGTGAGTGAAATATTGATTTCAAAAGTGCTTTAAACATTGATTCTGAAAGATATTCAAATGATTATTTTAATAGTTGTTGAAAATGACTTCAATACCAAAAAACACATTGAAAGCTTTATAGAAGTATCTCAACTATTAAAACAATGTAAGGATGAATTACACACTCTGTTTTCTAACACATAAAACTAATATATTGAGATTCAGATACGATAACTAAAGTTGATTTATGTTTTCCTTTTTTGTAGAAATTTCAATTAATACACAGACACTTTTCATTATTAAACTGACCTACCTATAATTCAAACAAGTATGCAAATGTTATAAGCAAGCTCCCGCTGAATCTGGTCGAATCGGCGAAAACCAACAGACAATCAATTTATAATATGCAATTTTGAAATAATATTGTTATATAAGTTCATTTCTGTCATTGATTTTGAAGAGAAGGGATCATAAAAAATCTAGAAGCAGAAATCAGAATATCTAGACTACATTGAAAAGGAAAAGAAGACTGATAATTTTGTGTACAAATTTTCTGATGAATCTATTATTTTGAACAAAAAGTGTATATAAAAGAGAACTAAATTGTCGCTCATGTTTACGGGATTACCTGTACTACAAATATGGATATAAATCCAACGCTTACTCGTCAGTACATTACAAGCTAAATTTCTAGGGAAATAAGTATTAGGTTTATTACAATGGCAGATGCTTTTTCAATAGTGATTTAAAATGTCGTGGTGTTTTTAAACTATTTTAAACTTCATCTGAAATAATCATTCACATGTTGTTGTAATTTTTATAGTAAACTCAATAAATGAATTAAAAATGTCGGAGAACACAATTGTCTTTTACTAATTAATAATTTTCAATTGCCAATGAGTACATGACTAATTAGTCATATACTCATTGGCAATTGAAAATTGTTAATTAGTTAAAGACACAATGAACAATTAATACTTATATCTTTAATAGTTAAGTTATTTAAATAAGTCTTGCAATGTGGCTTTAGTGTTAAGTTAATTATCAGCAACTATCAAATTAATTATTTAAATCACTTTTGAAATCAGTATTTCAATCACTTTTGAAAACTTTCAATGGTGAACATTATTTCAATAGTGGTTGAAACTTGACCTCATTTACACCAAATGTGACAATTCGTACAGGATCCAACATGCTCGTCAGCAATTACGGTAACATTCAGGACATTTATCGAATGCAGCAACAAACACTGAACCCGAGTTACATGAATCACCATGGCTTCATCAACTCTCGTCTACAGACCCCCCGGCTTTCTATGCAGATGTTCCCCAATATGAACATTAATGTGAACCCCCAGCAACATTTTCAGCAACATATGCAACCCCCACAGTCCAACAACATGTACACTTACGGCTATATCAACAGTCAGCTGGGGCCCTCCCTTAACAATGGGGTCATGAGGAGGTAGCTACTAGAGGAACTTTGTGATATTAGGTGTAGAATAATATTTCTTATTTATTTTGTTTGCCTTTATGTGAACAATTTTGTGAAAAATGGTATTGTGTACACTAGTTTTATTCCAAGTGACCTAAGTAAAAACTGCAGCATCATTTAAGTTAACAAATGAGATTTCCTGAATTTTTAGGTGCAATACAAAAAAATATATGGAACACTAGGGGGGAAAAATCAAATTGTGTTTACATGTTGGGGATTTTCAATACGCAGTTATAAATATTATAGGTTCAAAAATCAGTTTATTTTTAATATTTATTTTTTTTGTAGTGTGCTCTACCTCACTGAAATTATTTATGTAAAAAATACTTGCACTGTTGACTTCTACTCATGATAATCAAATCAGAAAGCAATAGACTAAACTGTTCCTTCTCATACAAGCTTTAAAGAACAACTGGGAAGGAGTAAAGAACTACAGCTGATAACGGGACCATGTTTCCCTTTGTTCCAGACTTGTTTCAAGCTTTCACAATTTCTTTTTAGCTGACCTAATACAATCTTTAACCCAGAAACAAATTAGGGATCCATGCCAGTCATCTTCTAGATTGTAGTTTTATTTTCCAAGTACTTGTGATATTGAAAATGGAAAGACAGTTGGTATCTTATTGTACATGTACATATCATTTAAGTCCATACTACCTCCCCCCCCCTCCGCCACGTTATTACATGACAATTTCTGAATTCATTGTTTTGCTAATATGAACTCCAAATAAATGTCCAGTCAGTTCATATAACAGTAGATGCACATTGACACTATATGTACATATGTGAAAGTCTTGTTAAATGTTATATGGTGGTATAGAGCAGTCTGGTAGAACCCCCAAAAGGGGGTAAACGGAAATAGGAAAACCATACTACCAAACGGGGTATGAGCATGCGCAGTTGCTTTAATATGTGTAAAAAGTAGAGGTTTACAAAAACGCCGGTGCAAAGAAACCGATCATTTTTCAAGTGTAAAACTACTTGGAATTGATAAATTAAACTATATTTATGGTATAGAGGGGATAGACCTATATATACTTATATTTCGTCATTTACAGATTTACATGGGGAGCGCCTATGAATTAAAGGTGTTTTAAGAGTTTGTATTTTACAGAAGGAGTTGCTGAGAGCAGATGAATCCCTAATATAGAAAGAATCGTAATGTCCATTTTTTGCTAGTGTAAACCCAAAATACCTGTTTGATCAGAACAGAAAGTAAGAGTTGCACATTGACACTATGAAATGAATCTTTGAGAAATTCTCATTTATTTTTATATTTGATTGTATAGAAAGAGTTGCTGATAGGAGCGGGAGTGCCTTCAAATATTTCAGAAAGAGTGGTTTGCTATGTTTGTCTAATAAAGACTTGAAATAGGAGAAACAAAATTGCACTGCTGAATGCGCAGAATGTAAAACCTATATTACATCAACTTATTTGTCAGAATTACGGTCTAGTCGTGCACAAAACATGCTCTTTTTTACGGAATCAGTTTGAAAACATTAACATGTATTCTCTGTAAGCACCGAAAAATTTACTATAGGGCTTGGAAACGACATATCTCCGATTTTGATGAAATTTGCAGCAGAGGTGCACCTTGGTACAAAACCAGCAAATATGGTGTTAAAAGTTTCCCACGTGCACCCGGTTGCCATGGAGACGGATCCATTGAATTTGGCCATTTTCGGCCATTTTTGACCAAACAAAAACATGAAAATTGAGGAAATATGAATGCATTTTTATCTTTATGTAGTGAACTCAAATATAAATCTTTGTATCATAAGAAAACATCAACTGTTAAAAAATATAGGGCATATAACCAGTTATTCCAGAATTGACCCCACTCTTAGAAAACGGTTCTTCAAAATAGCAAAGTTTCTCAAAATGTGAAAAATGGAAAATTTGGCATTTTTTTGAGAAATTTAAGGTTAAATAAAAAAAATTGTCTACGGAAATTTTTCAAATCATATGCGTGTCGTCAAACGTCATTATAAGTAGTGTCCCCTCATGAAAAAATTGGAGTGGGATCTCAATGCTATTTTTAGTAACATGTATCTAAAAATAGACATATTTCAGAAAAATCCAAAAAATGAAATTTAGGCAGAGTTTAAGATGCCATTGCTAGGTAATTATGATATATACTGTAAAAGTCAATATGCTAATGTCAGAGACTGGACACCAATAACTACCATGCATATTATTTTCAGGGATTTCCATTTTCTATTTATAGCTTCAAATGCCTAAATATAGACATGTCTCAAAAATGATGAAAAATGTCAATTTTCCATCATTTTAAAGCTCCACAGAATCATAAACAATGAAAATATGGATCTCTCCAATATTTCATCAATAAGAATAAGGAATAGTATTATATCTCACAAATTATTGAGGAGAGGCTCTCATCTCTATAAATAGTACAAATGTATAAAAATAGATACATATGAAATTAACTGTTTTATGTTGATTTTCCACCAATTCTCAAATTAGAGATGGGAAATTTACCGACTTACTGTCATTAAATGTAACTAATATTATGTGACTGACAAGAACAAAAGAACATTCAATGGAATGCAGCATGATAAGCAGAGGTTTCCATATCTATTTATAGTAACACCTGTTTAAAAATAGACGTTATACGAAATATCAGGAAAATGTCGTTTTTTGTACTTTTTTTCTAAAATTTTGAATGAATAATTGCTGACTATCTGTTTTTAACTGCCATTGGCATATGGTGACCAACAAGTAAAAGAAAGTCTTACATCAATTACAAAATGAGAAGCAGTGGTTTCCATTTCTATTTATAGTAACACATGTTTAAAAATAGACGAACTGCAAAATATCGGAAAAATGTCGTTTTTTGTACTTTTTTCTCACATTTAGGATGAGCAATTGCAGACTATATGTTTTTAACTGCAATTGGAATATGGTGACCAACAAGTAAAAGAAAGCATATACAAAATACAGAATGAGAAGCAGAGGTTTCCATTTCTATTTATAGTAACACATGTTTGAAAATAGACGTGATGCAAAATATCGGAAAAATGTCATTTTTTTTGTTCTATTTTCTTACATTTTGGATGAATAATTGCTGACTATCTGTTTTTAGTTGCTATTGGCATATAGTGACCAACAAGTAAAAGAAAGCATTATATCAAAAACAGAATGAGAAGCAGAGGTTTCCATTTCTATTTATAGTAACATGTGTTTAAAAAAAAGACATAATGTAAACTATCGGAAAAATGTCATTTTTGTACTTTTTTCTAAAATGTTGGATGCATAATTGCTGACTATCTGTTTTTAACTGCTATTGGCACATGGTGACCAACAAGTAAAAGAAAGTCTTATATCAAATACAGAATGAGAAGCAGAGGTTTCCATTTCTATTTATAGTAACATGAGATTAAAAATAGACATACTGTAAATTATCGGGAAAATGTAGTTTTTTTTTCTACTTTTTTTCTCACATTTTGGATGTGCAATTGCAGACAATATGATTTTTACTGCTATTGGCATTCAGTGACCAACAAGTAAAAGAAAGCATATATGAAATACAGAATGAGAAGCATAAGTTTCCATTTCTATTTATAGTAACACATGTTTGAAAATAGACATACTGCAAATTCTTGAGAAAATATCGACTTTTGCATTTTTCTTAACATCAGGAATGGATAATGTGCAGACAAACGGCTGATATTTGTTATTGAAAGAAGGTGACTAACGAGCATGAAAAAGCTTTAGCAAAAATGTATAAGAATAATGTGTAAAGGTATTTTTCCATTTCTACCTATACTAACGTATAGTTATAAATAGGCATTCAGCAATTAATCAAGAAAATATAGAATCATTCTATATTCTCAAATTAGGGATAGGAAATTGCAGTCAAACTTTCATTAGCTGTAATTGACATAATGTAACCGACACGTACAAGAGAGCTTTTATGATCACTTGTGCCTTGTCAGTCGTTGTCATTCTCTTTGTAAACTTTTTATATTTTCATTTTCTTATCAAGAACCACTGGGTTAATTTCAATTTAACTTGCCACAAAGTATCCTTGAATGAAGAAATAATATCTTTTCTCTGTTCGATTTTTCACTTAGCTAATAATTTATATTTCTGACCAATATTAGTTTGTTTAAACGCCTATTAATAGCAAAGCCATTTCTGTAACTAAAGTTACTCCCCATCCTCTCATAAAGACAAGTTAATTTTAGTAGTAGTAGTATTTTAAAGCGTAACAAGAAATCTTTTCAAACACTGATACCAATGTATGACAGCTTATTGTCATGAAAATCAAGTGTTTAAAAAGGAGATAAAACTCTTAAAGTAATATACGCTATAACGTGCGCCATTTTAAAATACGGCTGGAAATTTATATATTTTGTTTACCAATAAAAGTTACGAAAATGCTGTAAATTACACCATTTAAATAAAATTCGTTATAAAGTTATCAAATTATAATTATTTATTATCCTGCAAGGAGAATAATGTCTATTTTTAAGTAAATCCACCACGTGACGCCGTCGCTACTTTTAGATTGATAAACAAACATGGCGTCAAGATAACGAGGTAAGCCCTTTGAGATACAACTCACTTTTGACATGGATGGCGTGTTACTATTAATATAACTTATCTTTAAATGTAATCAGTATCAAAAATCTATACTCTGTTATGACGCATATTAACCTTTTATTAATAATCGTTGTCAAAATGCAACGTGCCTCGTTGTCTATAATTTCCCGTAAACATACGTGTCTATATTTAGACCTACTGTTTACGCACTTCCTTTATCAATATTCATGAAAAGACTGAATTCTTGATTGCAGATATTGCATTATTGTTCAGTTATTACAACGAGTTTTATAGTTAAATTTTGTGGAAATATTATTTTTTCATTACACTTTATGTGTTTCAAATCATTTAATCATTTTGTTTCACATACCAATCGGCATCCATACGGCGTATATTACTTTAAGGTCATAACAAAATTCGTGTCTGAAGCAAATTAAAAGTGAAGAGGGGGGTCCAAACATGAAATCCTATTTCATGGAAGGGGGATCGAACTTCTTTCAGTACCATTTTTTTTCTTTCAAACACTACCACTTACCCTTACTCGACTACACTGCAACATGCCTGCTTAAAAGGGGGGGGGGGTAAATTTACTCCCAAATGTTTATTACCTATATGATGTCTTTGAACACGCCCCCTCCCGGTTCCAACTACATGTATGTTTATACGTAAAATAATTCTATAAAAACCAAAACAACAAATATTTTTAGATGCTTTAGATAAAGTCTAGAGAAATATGAATGTATAGAGAGAGAGAGAGTAAAATCGAAAGTAAGCCAACTCAAAACATTTGGGCAAATCTCGGATTACTTTTGAACAAATTCTGGTAAGGCAGGCATGGATCAAAGGGGATCTGGACTCCTGGAATATTCAACTTTATTATTACCCCAACCCCCACCCCCCTTGTCCGTCTGTCCATCTGTCTGTCTTTGCAAAAGTGTCCGGTCCATATCTTCCTTAATGAGGAACATTAGAATCTACTACTCCACACAAAGATTGCTCATGACCTTAGGGTGTGTCATGACCTTGACCCAAGGTCATTTGAGGAAGTTGAAAGTCACTGAAAAAAATTTTAATTCGTGTCCGGTCCACATCTTTCTACGGATAAACTTGGCATGTTCTTATTTCACACAAAGATTTCTCATGACCTAAGATTGTTTCATAACCTTGACCCAAGGTCATTTAGGGAAGTTCAAGGTCACTGAAAAAGTTTCATAATTCGTGTCCAGTCCATATCTTTCTTATGGATAAACTTGGTAGGTTCTCATTTCACACAAAGACTGCCCTTGCAATAAGAGTGTGTCATGACCTTGGGCCAAGGACATTTGTGGAAGTTCAAGGTCACTGGAAGAAACATTTCATAATTTGTGTCAGGTCCATATCTTTTTTATGGATTAACTTGGTATGTTCTTATTTCACACAAATATTGCCCATGACCTAATATTGTGTCATGACCTTGAGCCAAGGTCCTTTAGGGAAGTTCAATGTCACTCAAAAAATTTCATAATTCGTGTCCAGTCCAGATCTTTCTTATGGATAAACTTTGTATGTTCGCATTTCACAAAAAGACTGCCCATGATTAAAGGTGTGTCATGACCTTGAACCAAGGTCATTTTGGGAAGTTCAAGGTGATTGAAGAAAAATTTCATAATTCGTGTCCGCTCCATATCTTTCTTATGGATGAACTTGGTAGGTTCTTATTTCACACAAAGATTGCTCATGACCTAAGAGTATGTCATGACCTTGACGCAAAATCATTTGGGGAAGTTCAAAGCCACTTGAAGAAAAATTTTATTATTTGTGTCTGGTCCATATCTTTTTTATGGCTAAACCTCAATCTACTACTTCACACAAACCTTGCTTATTATCTGATTTTCTGTCATGACTTTGATCCAAGGTCATTAATGCAAGGCCAAGGTCACTGACAGAAAAAGTTCATAATTTGTGTCTGGTTTGTATATTTTGTCTGTATTTTTTATAAGGATGAGCCTTCATTTCATTTATGAAAATATTATGAGAAATTACATTTTCATTTAAAATGTTTTAGCATTTCACTTTTCTCTTAGATCCATTAAATATTCATGATTTAACACCTCTGAAAAACCCAGCAGGGGTATTTAGTCCCGTTTAGACAGTTCTAGTTTAAACTGACATAGTGATTTGAGCCACTACCTCCTAGGGAAATTTTCTAGATGCACCTAACAAAAAAAATCAATCGGGTTCGGACTGACGACCTGAATATAAACGATAATGCTTAATTCATTAAGAAAATCGCTGTCATTTGAGTGTTTTAATGCAGGGAGAACATACTTTTGTGATACATGTATTGGAATGAGGTGGACGCGTTGGCGAGCCGAATACAATTAACCAAGTCAGTTACAGCTAATGAAAGTTTGACCGCAAATTTCATATCCCTAATTTGAGAAAAACGAACGATACTTTATTTTCCTGATTATTTATAAATATGTATTATTATAGGCAGAAATGTAAAACTACTCTTAAACATTATTCTTATACACCTTAGCTAAAGCTTTTTCATACTCGTTAGTCGTATTCTGTCAAAAACAAATAAAAGCCGTTTGTCTGCACTTTGACCATCCGTGATGTAAGGAAAAAAGTGCGAAAGTCTACATTTTCTTGAGAATTTGCAGCATGTCTATTTTCAAACATGTGTTACTATAAATAGAAACAGAAACCTCTGCTTCTCATTCTGTATTTCATATATGCTTTCTTTTTCTTGCTGGTCACTGAATGCCAATAGCAGTAAAAAACATATTGTCTGCAATTGCTCATCCAAAATGTGAGGAAAAAAGTAGAAAAAACTACATTTTCCCGATAATTTACAGTATATCTATTTTTAAACTCATGTTACTATAAATAGAAATGGAAACCTCTGCTTCTCATTCTGTTTTTGATATAATGCTTTCTTTTACTTGTTGGTCACCATGTGCCAATAGCAGTTAAAAACAGATAGTCAGCAATTATGCATCCAACATTTTAGAAAAAAGTACAAAAATGACATTTTTCCGATAGTTTACATTATGTCTTTTTTTAAATACATGTTACTATAAATAGAAATGGAAACCTCTGCTTCTTATTCTGTTTTTGATATAATGCTTTCTTTTACTTGTTGGTCACTATATGCCAATAGCAGTTAAAAACAGATAGTCAGCAATTATTCATACAAAATATAAGAAAAGAATACAAAAAAATGACATTTTCCCGATATTTTGCAGTTCGTCTATTTCTAAACATGTGTTACTATAAATAGAAATGGAAACCACTGCTTCTCATTTTGTAATTGATATAAGACTTTCTTTTACTTGTTGGTCACCATATGCCAATGGCAGTTAAAAACAGATAGTCAGCAATTATTCATCCAAAATTTTAGAAAAAAGTACAAAAAACGACATTTTCCTGATATTTCGCATTACGTCTCTTTTTAAACATGTGTTACTATAAATAGAAATGGAAACCTCTGCTTATCATGCTGCATTCCATTGAATGTTCTTTTGTTCTTGTCAGTCACATAATATTAGTTACATTTAATGACAGTAAGTCGGTAAATTTCCCATCTCTAATTTGAGAATTGGTGGAAAATCGACATTAAACAGTTAATTTCATATGTGTCTATTTTTAGACATTTGTACTATTTATAGAGATGAGAGCCTCTCCTCAATAATTTGTGAGATATTATACTATTCCTTGTTCTTATTGATGAAATATTGGAGAGACCCATATTTTTATTTTTTATGATTCTGTGGAGCTTTAAAATGATGGAAAATTGACATTTTTCATCATTTTTGAGACATGTCTATATTTAGGCATTTGAAGCTATAAATAGAAAATGGAAATCCCTGAAAATAATATGCATGGTAGTTATTGGTGTCCAGTCTCTGACATTAGCATATTGACTTTTACAGTATATATCATAATTACCTAGCAATGGCATCTTAAACTCTGCCCAAATTTCATTTTTTGGATTTTTCTGAAATATGTCTATTTTTAGATACATGTTACTAAAAATAGCATTGAGATCCCACTCCAATTTTTTCATGAGGGGACACTACTAATACTGATGTTTGACGACACACATATGATTTGAAAAATTTCCGTAGACAATTTTTTTTATTTAACCTTAAATTTCTCAAAAAATGCCAAATTTTCCATTTTTCACATTTTGAGAAACTTTGCTATTTTGAAGAACCGTTTTCTAAGAGTGGGGTCAATTCTGGAATAACTGGTTATATGCCCTGTATTCTTTAACAGTTGATGTTTTCTTATGATACAAAGATTTATATTTGAGTTCACTACATAAAGATAAAAATGCATTCATATTTCCTAAATATTCATGTTTTTGTTTGGTCAAAAATGGCCGAAAATGGCCAAATTCAATGGATCCGTCTCCATGGCAACCGGGTGCACGTGGGAAACTTCTAACACCGTATTTGCTGGTTTTGTACTAAGGTGCACCTGTGGTGCAAATTTCATCAAAATCGGAGATATGTCGTTTCCAAGATTTTTTGGTGCTTACAGAGAATGCATGTTAACATCTAGTAGAGCTTCAGTTTTCCATTGATGAAACATTTTAAGTTTCTTGCAATGCAAGATGCGTGCATGCATACATAATGAAGGCCTTTTTTGTTACATCTACAAAAACTTCCTTCAAAACCTTACGTACGATATCAAGTCTTATGTGTAAATTTACAGTTAATTCAGTTGAGGAAGGCTTACTGATAAGTTAAAAAAACACGATTCACACGATGTGAAATACAGGGAGACGCTATCGTATCACCGATAATGTGTGTCTGATAACATAGACAGGAAGTTGTGTTTTTGTTCTGAAGGACAATCGAATTGAAAGTATGGGGACCTGATAAAAAAAACTAACGATGTAATGCTAATTAAAAAGATTGGACTATGGATATTCTGCTGTGTTTTCTAGGACTTCTGCTCAGTATAACGGATATCGGTAAGATGGGAGTAAGAATTAAACAAACAATTCATGTATAGACTAAAGCACCCCCATTTTGTCAAAGATATTAAATTCAAATACAAGCTCTTTTTTAGATGGTGGTACAGAATGTCCAGAAACATTGCATTTGCCAAGTCTCGCGATCGGTGGTACGAGATTTTCGGATTACGAAAAGATAGCGTCATTTCCGTGTGATGGACATTTGACTGGATGGCGGATAATTGGCGCCAAACCTGAATATAACATATACCTGGGAGTATGGATCCCAAATTATGGTTCTGAAAAACTTCTCACTCTTTTATACCGTGTAAACCAGGGAAGCGATGACAACATGGAACCTGTCATTATCGAAAAAGGAGATATCATAGGTCTTGTTTTGCTAAAGAATGACTCGCTCACTGTGCCTGATTTGAACATGTCGTCACAAAAAGAAAATACGATTGCTAACTTAAATTTCAAATACTCACATCTTGTAGTTGTGGTCCCACAGAATACTACAAGAGGAAGTGTCATTTCATTTAAGGAAATATCTTTCTTACTGATGCCCTTGAATTTCACAATTCATGTTACAATGGATTACAGTGGTAAGAATGCTTCCTAGAAATAGTCTTTCATTTTTTGTACATATTTTTATTGAAAGCTGTGCAAAACATTTATATGGCATATGTATATATTTTTTTCCTTAACAGAGTAACTTGTTGGCTTTATTGCTATTTGATGTTGCCAAGAAATACATTTTATATAAACTTGGATGACATCTAATATCTTATTTTTCGGCTTTAGGTACATATAAAGCCAAATGGGAAGCTTCTCGAAAAAAGAGCCGCAACAAGCGAGATAAATGGAGAAGTTGTACTAGTCACAATCTCCCAAATTGTAAAACGTGTGTAAAAGTCTGGGGCAAAATCAGTTGTAAATTTTGCAAAGATGGATTCTTCGGACCAACGTGCAAGAGACCTTGTCCCGAGGTTTGTTCTGCCTGCATTCAGGACAGTGGCAGTTGTGATCAGTGTGCCACGGGTTACTTCGGGGAAAACTGTAAGGAGGTGTGCCCCGTCAGATGTAGTCCCTCCCTGGGGTGTAACGCGGACAGCGGCTGTAGGGAATGCCAGCTAGGGTTTCAGGGAAAGTGGTGCGAGGAGTTCGTCTCTAGATGTGAAGAAGGGTATTTTCCTGGAGCTTACTGTTCAAACGAGTGTCCAGAAAATTGTGTATCCTGCAATATATCAGATAGTGAGTGCATCGTCTGCAAAAAAGAATCAGAATGGACACAGTGTATGAAAGCTGGTAAGGTTATTTCTGTTGAAAGAGAATAGAAAAGGTTTAAATAACAGGCTTGGGGTCAATTACTTTGAAATGTAATTACCGGGGTAATTACTTTCAAATACATTGATAATTTTGTCAATTACTTGCAATATCAATTACATTGATTTTTTCAAATGTAATTAATTACTTTCAATTACTTTGACAAATGTAATTAAACACATTTCAATAACTTCGAGTTTTATTTTTATAAAAAAAAATAAAGATTTTTTAAATAAGATTTTTTTTCTATATCGATCGAATTCGAACTTTCATTCAGTGTTTTTGTTCTTGGGTATGATAGGGGTTCACACCTGGTCAGAATTAGGCCTTTACTTTATATTGAGTGTGATACACTGTATAAACAAATTAAACATTATTATTGCACAAACACAAGCCCATGCTACACCAGTATGGTGTATGGCAAGATTTTTTTTGTTACTTTCTCAAATCCATATTTTTGAAGGAAATGAATAATACCTATCGCAATTCCATTTATTACTTTCTATCTTAAAATGAATAGAATACAGATAAATCAAAGGGGATGTAGTTAGTCTAATTACTGTAAAACAAATTAACTATCTAAACAATTATTGTTATTTGCAAGTGGGAATAGGGAGAACTGAGATTTATAAAAGATGGGAATAAGTAATATAAACCCACCAGTATAAAACTATGAATCAGTATAAGACACCTTTTTAAATA
>NW_026918343.1:0-14439 GCF_032062105.1 Saccostrea cuccullata | reverse complement strand
TTGAAAAATATTCACAAATAATGTGTTTTATTTTCATAAATAATTGCCTAAAAATGCAACTTATAAAGTACAGAAGTCTTAAACAGTGGCAAAAATATTATACATGTATTTACATTAAATTCATATGCAGTTTGAATTCAGAACAATATCAACTTTATTTATACAATTCATTACTGTAATTTTGAAGCAATTATAAATTTATATTTTTATTTTTTACAAGTGAAGGTTTTTGATCTTCAAAGAAGACTGTAATTGAGTTAATGTTTATCTTGTTACTGTTTACATTGCAGCTTGTCCCTGCGTTTGTGGGTTCTTTGAACTTCTTTCCAGAACATTCCAACAGGCTTTGCTGTATGGAAAAAGCGATCTAAAATATTCTAACACACATTTATTAAAATCTCTGATTTTAGGAAAAATAATTTCGAAATACAGAAAAAAAAATTCATTATGTACCTGTGCGTTTTTAAACACGTTGTTTCACATGTGGACATGTATACAAGTTGGCTTATACAAAAGTAGTACGAAACCACGAGGGTCGAACAAGTAATCGGAACGTAACCACCCAATACCATTTCAGTTATGTCACAATACTTTTAAATTACAGATATTATCAAAAAGATATCGCTCCATGCTGTAGGATCCGTCATAGAAACGCTTGCATGTTGATTTAAGTACCGTTAATGTTGAATGTAAGCTTAAAGGTACTTGGACACAGATATGAAGTTAATATTTTATGTATAATATCACGAATTATATATCTTAATAGCATTTCACACAAAAATTAATTAAAGTCTTATTTCATTTAAAAGTTAGTAAAACTTTAATTTTTTTGGCGGGTTTGATTAACACATCCTTGCACTTTCACAAATTTTAACTTATTCTTAATCCTTAGGAAAAGTGGCAATTTTGATGTGTTTTAATGAGAAATATTAAAACTTTTATCAAGAAAAATAATTTTATTCAGAGTAGAAATGTTAGAAAGCAAAACACCTTCACAAGTATCGTCATTCCGAACTAAGAGATGCGTACAGAGTTTAGCAAATCGAGCACACTCGTGTTATGTACACAGTTTTTGTAAACAGGGCTCGAGTTCTGTTATTGTTTATATTTAGAATTCACCGGGTGCGTTCAATCGTCACAGTCTGCTTACCACAACTGCACGGACTGACAATATATTGTGTGTTTGTTTTGCTTTTGAACGTGTCTACTCTGAATTTTTTGGATTATAGTATTAATATTTTTCATTTATACAAAACGAGATTGCCACTTTTCCTAAGGATTAAGAATAAAATTAAAGAACTTTATGCGGTATTAACCAATATTTGCCCCCCAAATCAAACTTTGATGGAGTAATATTTAATTAAGTCCTTGAACAGGGGAGTATATGCTGACTTCAAAGCACTGAATTATTTCATAAGTAATGACGTCATATGTACGTAATGACGTCACAAAAATGACGTAAATTTCAGTTTTTTATGAATTATACAGAAAAATGTACATATTTCGTTGATATTTTAAATAAAAGTCACCGAGCGCATGTGTTCAGGATAAATATTTTGATATGATGTGTAGAATCATACTATCAATGAAATATGTCAATATTGTTCCTGAACACACATGCGCTCTATAAATTCTAAAGCTAAAATTGTTGAAATTTTGTCCATTTTGTCCTCTTTCTGAAAAAGGATATAAAATCAGACTAGTTTATGACGTCATAAAAACAAAAATTGTGAATACACTGCTTTTGAACTATAATATTTTCTGTTAATTTATATTTCTCGTACAATTTATTGAATTCAGCACATTTCAGAAAGTTTTCAAAATTTGACTTTTGTGGGGGCAAACATATGCAATATACCGCATATAGTTCTTTGTGAGAGTGCAAGGATATGTCAATCAAACCCGCCGAAAAATTTGAAATTTCAATATCTTTTAAACGAAATAAGATTTTTAATTAATTTTTGTGTGAAATGCTATTAAAATATATAAGTCGTAATATTATAGAGAAAATAATAACTTCAAATCTGTGTCCAAGTACCTTTAAGCGTTTTAAAGACGTTTCTTAGGAATGTACAACAAATAATCTGATAAAATCGGATTTCACATAGAAACAAGCATTCTGAGAGTATTGCATAAGCAATACATGTCCCCTACCGGGTTCCCCTTTTTCTTCAGGATGTCATTTTATAATATGCAAAAGTTACATCCAAGGTAAAACTGCATGATTTTTTTAGGTCATGAATGCCTTAAACCTAATAAAATAATCCACATCAAGATGAAAATTCAACTCATTTTTTCCAACCGGACCAACGTCTTTTACTCGCTTCATATTTATGTCGACTATCGGAAGTTAGCGCAGCACGAACCCGATCTTAATTAAACAAATGCGAAAAATTCATAATGCCATAATTCTGTCAAAAATTAATGAAGCGATGCGATTTTCAAACTTGATCTGTAACTCATCAAGATACACTCAAATACCAAAATTCAGCACAATATCTGCAAGCGTTTAGAAAAAAAGTGCGAAAAACCAAGTGGGACAGACTGACAGATAGACGGGGACAGACAGACAGACAGACAGACAGACAGCTAGACAGACATACAGACAGACAAACGGACAGACGCAGAGGAAACCTATAGTCCCGTCCGGTTTCACCGGTAGGGGACTAAAAACCAGCTTAATATCTGCAAGCGTTTAGGAGAAAACGCGGAAAACCCTGAAAAATTGAAAAGGCCGTAATTCCGTAAAAAATCAACGAATCGTAACGATATTCAAACTTGATCTGTAACTCATCATGATACACCGACGTACCAAAAATTAGCTCAATATCTGCCAGCGTTTAGAAAAAAAAGTGTGGAAGACCAAATGGGACAGACTGACAGACAGACGGAGACAGACAGACAGACAGACAGGCGGACGGACGGACAGACGGACGGACGGACAGACGCAGAGGAAACCTATAGTCCCCTCCGGTTTCACCGGTAGGGGACTAATAAAAGGAACTGTAATCGGATAAATACGGACATCGGAAAAAATATCAGGTGCATTTTTATAGGGTAGGTCAGGTTACCCGAAACACAATTTTTTTCTCTAGGCCTTATGGAAAAACCCCTACATAAACAAATACATGGGCGCAGACATTTTGGACACCCGAAGTTGTGCGGAGGAGAAAATGCTAGCTGGCGCGTGATTGGTCAATAAGAGAAAAGACTGGTTATGTATTTGACAAGTGAAATAAAGTTGATAAAAATCTCATATCAAGACTTGGGTTTCTTTGAGGTATATAGGAGTTACAGGTAAAAATTTGAAGGGAGGGATGCACTTTGGTTAGAGATTTTCATTTGGTGTCAAACGCACCTAGTTGTAAACAAATGGAAATTGAAAGTAAAAGTGCAACGGCACGGTATATTTTTTTCTGGCATTTTTTGTTTTCCAATATCTCGAACTTTCACGACAAAAAGGTCATTTGCCCGAAATTCAATATATGTATCAGTGAGAGGGGCTAAAGTTTGTATGGAAGTCTATGGGAAAACATTTGGTGGTGTTTGTCCTATAGAAAAGGTATGATTTCATGGTTAAAAATTGATTACAGCCAAAAAATCAATCGGTTCCTATTTTTTTGGCATTGAGATTATATTTTAGTTAGTTTTGACTATTTGTTTAAAAATTAGAGGGTTTGGGTAAATTGAGACTCACAATGGGGACTGCACATAGTGAAAAAATGCCAAAATTTGTGCCCTAGCTCTCATATTTTCGATAAATGTACACGTAAATAACTTTAAATAAATATTTATACCGAAATTTACTGTGAATATTGTAAATAATGCAATATCAATATTTATGGGCATCATCAATACACAAAACATATGAATATCCCCCTCGCAGTTTGAGAAATTTATTTAAATCCATGTATTTTATGAGTGTAGACATTGGAACAGATTGATTAATCTTCTTTCAAATTTGTGTTAATCAGAGTTGATTGAATAATTTATAACAAGATTTGACTGCTATTTACTAATTAGGGTACTTTGTTTTTACATAAGGGGCATAATCCAGCAGCAAAGCCAGTTTCAGTCATGTAATCAGTGCTGGCTTGAAATAAAAGTTATACTTTTGGTGAAACTTAGAGATTACTAGTAGGAAATTTAATTTAAATTACAGTACAATATATTTTTGCAGAAAATACATTGAAAATGCAATAAATATGCAAAATTATAACTGAAAAAATTATGAAAAAGGTATCTGAATATCCCTCCACCTTGCCATATCCAATCTTGATATTCTGCTGAAAAGGGGGGGGGGTAATTTTGTGCTCTAATCATGCTGTAAAATGAGGGAAATTTGTTAAAATCTGGTTTATTTGAATAACAAGAGTCATGCTTATCTGCAGTTATTTTTTTTTCAATTTCTTTTTTATTTTTTAAAACAATTATCTGAGTAAATTCTACTTTAACATGATTATTTTAAAGGTATTACATCACAAATGCTTAAAAAAAATTCAAAAGATGGTGTTAAGAATAAAAAATTATGATATAAGCTACTAGATGCATTTATCAGTATGTTTTAATACAATAAAATGTATTTCAGCGATGCATTCTCAAGAAGGAAGAGATTAATGAACCCTACCCTCTTACAATGAACAACACATGGATACTCTCGGGATGATCCCTTTGCTTTCATTAAGAGTTCCAAGGTATTGTTTTCTTAGAAAATCTAGTTAATCTCTTAATATTTAAGTTATTTAGAACTTTTTATAGATTAAATAAATTTCCTCAGAACTGCAGTTTTTTAAGCACTTTGCTTACAATTGAGCACTTTATTCAGTCAGACAATATGATTTATCTGCCCTTGGCATTTAATCAATTTATTAATTAGATCAATAATAAGAAATGATATGCAAATAAATATATTTGCCTTTTATGAGAATATACATATTTAACATCAAATACATGAAATGTTCATGAAAATTGGCTAAAATGTAGGTCACCCCCCTTCAAAATTACAAATTTTTCAGTGGGGATGTATTTGATTCTCTGATGCCAGCAACCCACTGCTGATAGAATTTTTTTTCAATCTTATGTACATTTGAACTAGATATAATTCTCTATTCTTTCCATTGATTATTTTATCTATATTGGTTTTCACTCTTAATATTCCATAACCCAGCTTTTCTTACAAAAACCTGCTGATTTTCTTCATTTTTCATTGATAACGGGTACCTGCTACCCTGAATGATTAACATGATCTTCCTTGAGAAATTATTAGAGATAATAAGAAAGACAAGCAAAACATATGCTAGATTAATCATTTTATTTCAAAAGTTTGAAAGAAAAATAGAAAAATGCTTCAATTTATAGACATCTTTTCTGTTTCACAGATGTGGGTCTGATTGACTGGGGTGTGAAATGTAACAGCCAATGGTGTACTTAAGGTAAGACTGTCAGTCCTAATATTCAAGAGGTCAGATAAGCAATGGATATGTGTTCTAAATTTACTAAATTGACCACTTTTAACAAATGTTTCTTTTACTCTATAGGAAAAACCCCTACATAACAAATACATGGGCGCAGACATTTTGGACACCCAAAGTTGTGCGGGGGAGAAAATGCTAGCTGGCGCGTGATTGGTCAATAAGAGAAAAGACTGGTTATGTATTTGACAAGTGAAATAAAGTTGATAAAAATCTCATATCAAGACTTGGGTTTCTTTGAGGTATATAGGAGTTACAGGTAAAAATTTGAAGGGAGGGATGCACTTTGGTTAGAGATTTTCATTTGGTGTCAAACGCACCTAGTTGTAAACAAATGGAAATTGAAAGTAAAAGTGCAACGGCACGGTATATTTTTTTCTGGCATTTTTTGTTTTCCAGTATCTCGAACTTTCACGACAAAAAGGTCATTTGCCCGAAATTCAATATATGTATCAGTGAGAGGGGCTAAAGTTTGTATGGAAGTCTATGGGACAACATTTGGTGGTGTTTGTCCTATATGATGAAATGGAGATAAACATATTATTCGATACACAGAGCAACAAAATTGGCGATGATGTACTGGTAATTTGATCTGCTGGTTATCGTACACAGTGTACGTGGTTTTGTATCCTTGCTTTGCTTTCTGTATATTTCACCGATTTCACTTGAAAAAAAAAGATGTTTTCACTCATGTTTCTCTCCCAGATGGGTGTTTTTCGAAAGAAAGTTTTTCTTTTTTTTTTTATTATGAAAAGAGAGATAACTCTTTTCTGTAATTTGTTCACAGCAGGGATGTTGCACTCCGTTTACCACATATACGGTCCCGACCTTTTTCCTTTTCTGTTCATGGAACTCCAGTGACCCCCCTTCTGAAGACAAAAAAGTTTTGCTTTCCATGAAAGGTACCTTAAAAACAAGGTTTACTATTTGCATCAAGTTGTCCTTAGTAATGACCATGCGGTCTTTTCCTGGCAAAAGTTTACGAAGGCAAACATGTCATGCAAAGAAATTTTTTTTACTGCTAATAAAGATGATCCATATTACGCCCTCACAGGTCAAGCAATACCATTAAAACAATTAGAACAAGAAAGATTATACTAAAGGTGTACGTATTTAATTTACTCCAAATGTTACAGCGACGTGGACCTTATTTGCGTTGCCTGCAATGCAGAGTGACATTGGTTGATCACTTTTCCTTGCGTTTGTCTGTCCGTCTGTCATACCTTATTCATGTATCTCAAACCTGTAACAGATATACATGTACAGATTTTATTTACACAAATATTGCTAGGAACATATTTAAGAATTACAATGGTTACGGTGTTGTGGTCATTAATTTAATCCTTGACTTACTTCTCAAAATAGTTATAAAGCTGATATACAACACAATTTTATAGACATTTAAGAGTATTTGTAATTTTGCATATGCACTGAATCAGTATGAAAAATGATGAATGATAAGATTTATGTGTTGACAAGGACCTTACACTGAACATCAAATTTGCAAAATGTTGACTTTAAAGAAGACGGTTGATATCATTGTTTAATCAACTTATTTATCAGTAGCTTACCTTGTTTTAGAAATTGTTTGAACGTAGAGCATGGTCTTGTGTATCGAATCAAGAGAGAGACATAAATTCCACACGAATGTGATAATGGTATATTTTGCAAGATAAATGAAAAAAGTTTACAAAGGAGAAGTTCACCAAGTTGTTAATAAGAAATTAAGATAAACAGAAAGTTGCCGAGAAAATTCAACTGGAAGGCAGAAGGACAATTAGATACACTGTAGAGGTTTGTATGTCAGAAAAAATGTAAATCAATTTATTTAAATTTAGTTAATTTTCACTAGGTCAAGTACTGATCGACAGAACACTGGGTGTTTAATCTCTTTCGATTTCAAGAGGCTGCCTGCTAATACAAGAATGTGGGTGCAGCTGAGGCCCAAACCTTCAGAAATATATCCTTGGACCCGGGGTGTATATTCAGGGTGGGGATGTAGTTACTAGTATTAGGTCCTAAGAAACTTTTAATGTACCTGATTTAATAAATGACTTGCCCCTCGGCACATGTATGGCATTTAAAACTACCCAGATTCAATATAGACACAGTTTAGCAAAACAAAAGATATTCTACTCATGCAAAACAATCGCTCCGTGATCGGGCGATCGTGGGTTTGAACCCATGCAGGCCGCGACTGACCGAAGTCTATAAAGAAATAAATAAGAGTGTTCCTTCGCCAAACTTTCTGCACATTAAGGTGAAAAGTCGCACATGGCGGATGTGACCGGTCGGTACATTGTACATGTTTATTCCATGGCACATGATCCCATCTCTGTTGTGTTTTCTAGAGCTCTGTTTTTGCTCTACTCCTAATTTGTATTGTTTAATGGACTTTTGAATTCGAGTGAAACATATGAAGATAACGAAGAGTATTTCGGATCAAAAGTCCATATAACAAAACAAAATAGGAGCAGAGCAGACACGGACATCCAAAACATCAGAGGTGGGATAAGTTGCCATGGAGGAGTAGCATCCCCTGCCGACCGGTCACACCCGCCCTGTGCTCCATTTCATGATTGGAAATAACGGAAAAATCTGTCGTCAAATTAGTGTATAAATAATGGACTATTAATTAGTATGAAAAACGTCAGTTAGCATTTCACTCAATGATAAATTATTTTTGCTGACAAGGTCATTGTATCGACCATAGAACTTACGAAATGATGACTTTAAACAAGCCTGCTGAAATTCTTGTTTTATTAACTTGTTTGTCAATAATAACCTCGTTGTAGAAATTGTTCATACGGAGAGTATGCTCTTGCATGTCGAATCAACTGAGAAATATAAAGTCCCCAAGCAGGTGATGAAGGTATATAGCTGCATAAGTTAGGGAAGTTGACGATAGAAAAGTTAAAGATTTCACGTTTATCATGGAGCTTGTTAGATTACCATTAATGTCTTTTTCAAGTAAAATATCTAAATATGTAACAAATGTGTCAGACTCTATAGTATCTTTTATCTCAAGCTCAACAGGATATATCTTATCGATATAACAACGGAAATTTCCATTGTTAATTGTCAGTACGTCGTCGATATAATTATCTAAAAATTCTGCTTCATATGAATACAAAAATAGGTCTGCTAATAACGAGGCGCAATTGGTACCCATGGGAATTCCAACAGATTGTTGGAAGACCTCAGTCTCCAAAAACAACACAGATATTATCAGTAAGAAACTCAAGATCTTTTTGATGTCGACTTCAGAGTACTTGTGTGTATAATCAGAATGCTTTTTAACAAAATAATTTTGCAAATGACCAATGACAAGGTACATAAATGCTTACTTTCACCAGAAACCCCGAAGGCCCTTGTCACGGCAGGCATTTGACCGATAAAGATCCTTTACTTACTGCTCAATTGTCCCGAGTGAAAAGGTCTAAATTTGAAGCACTTCAACGGAATAAAGGTATGATTGAAAAATTCTCGGAATAGTACATACTGCTGAAACCGATCAATCAATCCTAACAAAAGTTATACTTCAATAGTTAATGAAACAGTTTTGAAAAAGATTTAATTGACATGAATGGTACTCAGAAAACGTTTTGGAATTGAGAAAAGGTGAATGATTGAAAATTTAACACTTGTTTAAAAAGGAAACTTGTCCTACATGTAATTCGAAAATCCTATACGTTATATTGAACGGGGGAATGAATTTTTTTTTAACTTTTACAAGGAAAAGCTTATGATTTACATAAATGTGCAACAGCATCGTGGAACCCACGGGGTTTCGCTCCGTTACAATAATTTACCGGATGAGTTCTGAAAAGCTTTATTTGTACAACAAACACTTGTTTTAAGCGCTGTCTTAAGAAATACAAGTCACTAGTTTAAGCGCTATCACAGGAACTACAAGAAAACATTGACGTTACCATCAATTGTCGCCCGGGAAATATATAAAGTAAAAAATGAAAATGAGTCTTGGTCATCAAACCGCTTCGATGTGTGTGAAAAGGCATGCGTCTAATTGATGGAGACGATAGTCGCGAATATTTTGAAAACTTGTAGTGGGATAAAAGTACATAAAAAAAGATACCATTTTAAACTTGATCAATTCCTCAAGTAAATCTTGGCTGTATAAAATATAAATTGAAGTTAAACACACGCATCACCTATATTTAAAAATGTATTAATTTTCAATTTTAGAATATAAATTACGAACTGTGCAGAGTACGTTTTTATCCGAGAAGTAAAACTCGATGTTCTAAAAAAAAGGGACCTGTCGTTTTTTCGATAGTAAATGATAAGCAACTTTATATATTAAATATGAAAAGCATATACATTTTTACAGATTCACTTTATGGAAGTAAATATATTATATATCTCGTAATTTTTAAACGTAAAGAACATTTTGATTAACAATCTTTTCAATGTTGAGAAAACCTTCAATTCTAAATAACTACTCTCATCCCAATCCCCATACACCAACACTTAAACTTATATGTATAGAGCAGCCCGGTCCTCCGGGCTGCAATAAGGGTCATTTGTACAATAGAACCTTTTCCTATGACGTATTTTGCCTTGGAGTTATCCCCCTTAGCCGCCATCTTTTTGGGCATTTTGTTGTTAATTTTCCTTTTTTGGGGCAACCAATTTTAAACATGCATGCAAGAGATATATGGGGGAAAAATTTACAAACTTAAAATCATGAATAGAGGCTTTAACAAACGTATATTCATCAAAGAAAAATAAATGTTATCTTTATCTCAGTAACCAGTAAAACAAATTGAACTTGGTTTAATAATAAATGGATCTAGGAATAATGCCCTACAATATTACGGCCAAAGGGAATAGAACTCTTGCTTAAATCACCTCAATGAAAAACACTTTATATGCCGACCGTTATATAATACCAAGATTTGTTAATTTGAAAGTCGGATGGAAACCTCGCGTTTGAATAATCCTTATACTATGCTTCTCGCATTTTTGGGGGGAAATTTTATAAAACATTCTTTAAAAATCACGTTTATAAATCAGTCTATTTAGAAATTGTTTGATATACATGCATCAAAAGACCAGTATCCTCGCTGCAACTGCACAGTCAAAAGGTAAACGCTCAAGTTATTTTTCTTAGACATAATTCAAACTTTTGGAATTATTTCAATGAGTACAAATAGGCATTTCTGCTTAAATATATCTGCTGGATATGAAGGGAAATTGGACATTGTCTCCAGCACCTGTACAAGCACGAAATAAAAAAAAAATAGAACGGGGATTAGACTTCAATAAAAACAAAGCGACTTCAATTCCCGATAGTGTCATCTACTACAGATAATGAATTTTTTTTATAATATTAATGGGAAAATATGCTATCCCCCTAGTGCACTTTATATGGATAAATCCAATTTTTGTAACATTATGAGATTTTCTGCCGTTTTTGTTTAATATTTCATTAGATGTTATTTTTACACCCTGATCAATGACCCCAATAAACATGCAAAAGGTTTCTCCGAGTTCAAACGCGTGAAGTAGTAAGTGTTGCTGTTAAATAAAATATAATTGCCACAATATTTGTCAGATATGCAGAACTGAAATTTGGTTTCAAAAGGATGCTTGCAAAAAATCAATCTGTGCAAGCAACAAATACAGTTTTTGTATATCCGTCTGTTCAATAATTTAATTATCAATCCGAGGTTCGACAAACACTAAAATCGTCTTAATTATTTAACAGAGAAAGGCGTTATCTTGAACATGCAATGCTTCGTTGATTTTTTTATTTGTTTTATTGATGTATTACTTATCTTGGTGTTAGTAAATACAAAAAAAGCTTGTTTTTCACTGGGGAAATGAATATCTCGACTAATGTTCAAATATATGAACATAACAAGAAATTTATATGCATCTTTCAAATAAATAGAACAAAGGATTCTACGCTGGAATTAAACACTAACGTCTCTGAGAAGGAAATGTTAATATTTTGTCTATTTCACCATGTGGTCATAGCAAAGGAAGTCGAGCAATAATATGACTGGTGCTGGTAGGAGCACTTTAAGATTGCACATAATATTCTGATACTATAAAGAGCCCAGACCCAATTAAGAGGAGAAATTGTACCGCAATGACATTAACAACTTTCGACTTTTCACCATTTTCCTTATAGACATTTTGAAATCCGAATACAACAAAGGAATGCCAACTGTAACTTAGCCATATAATGACAGTGTTACTAAAAAATTATAAATGATTTACATCCAATAACCAGATTTTCATATCAAACACGACAAATCGCAGATTCTAACATCCGACATACCCAAAATATATAGTCTGTGAGCAAATGCTCATCAGTAATACCCCCGCTCTGATGTGAATACATGTATACAAGTTCAGTTATTGGCAGATGCAGTTATGAATAGGATTGAATGTTTATTATTTAACGTCTTTCTCGAGAAATTTTCACTGATATGGAGACGCTGCAAATTTTGTCCTACACTCGGTACTTAGGGCCATTGAGCAGGGTGGGATCTTTTTCGTGCCAGCACCTACTGCGACACGGGACCTCCGTTTATAAGGTCTCATCCGAAGGACCGTCACAGCGTCCCACAATGTGATTCGAACCCGTGATGTGAGAATCAACTCCTTACTTCGCGACTCTAGAACAGACGCTCTAACCACTGCACAACGTGTGCGAGTTAGGCACCCCTGCAAATGTGTTCGGAATCTTTTATTTTTCGGTGTTCTGCACATTATAAAATCAGAGAGTTCAGAGTAGCTCTGGCGGTGGCTCTGGTGAGAGTTAGCGGCGAGACTATAGCGAGTTAGGGTAAATTATTCAAGTGACTTGCACCTGGAGACATTGTAAACAGAAAAGTTATGTTGAGTTTCAGTTTTCACCACCCTATAATAACTGTAGAAATGTGCTTCAATCTCTCTTGAATTCATTCAAATTAAATAGCTATTCTCTATGGTACAATTTTCTGCAGTCATGAATTAAAATTTCTTTTGGGAACGGGGACTATGTTTTTTGGCGTTAGATTAGCAAATGCGGCACCAACATGACTTTGACTGACAAATCAGCTGAATGAGAATTGGATTATGGGTTACTACAAATACTACAGGAATTTTACGCTTGAAAGAAGAGGAAAATCTTATGGCGATCGGAAAGGCACAAAGACCATTTTCCCATCCATTTCGTAAATGAAAAGCACTTTTTATAAATTGCATATTCATGCTCACAATGACAAACAATTCATTTGTTAAATAAACGGTGGAAGTCAAGGTTTCTCAAAGTCATGCTGCAATTGAAAGCGATTTGCGTCTCTATTAATTTTTTTGTTGTACTATCGGTGAATACAATTGTCAGGTGGATTCCCACGTGAACACGAGTATAGTTACAATGAAGCGCATTGAAGTGGTAAAATTTTCCGTTTGGATGGAACGTTTTGAGCCATCTTAAGACACACCCATTTCTTTAGAAAGGAAAAATCGGTCAAATGATTTAATCGAATACCTGTAGAACAGGTATTCCATAAATATAATAGCCAATCAAATTGATGGTCTACATAAACAGCGCGTAAGCACGTGTTCGACTGATACAAGTGTTATGCTAACTCCAATAAACATGATAAATCATAATTATGTACAAATTCGTTGCAATGCGTCTTTTACAAAAGTGGGGACTCTGTATATAGTTTTCTCTTATTTAAAAATCTTCATTTTAGTGTGTTCTCATGTTGCTTGTCGCGGAAAGTGGGGTGACCTAAAACATTACGACGAATAATTCTTTCTCGTTTCTAATGAAATGGGCGTGTCGTTATCTTATAATTGACGGTCAAAACATGACTCAGAACGTTTCATCCAAATGGAAAATTTTACCACTTCGCATTGTAGTGGTTAAATTTTCCGTTTTGATAAAACGTTCTGAGTCATGTTTTGAACGTCAATTATAACATAATGATGCGTCCATATTTTTAGACACGAGAAAGAAATATTCGTCGTAATGTTTTAGGACACCCCATTCTTCGCGACAAGCAACACGAGCTTTAAAGAAAAATTAGGAAAAAAAATTAGAGACTCCTCGCTTTTGTAAAACTCAAATTGCAACGAATATGTACATATTTTTTTTTAACTTATCACGTCTACTAAAGTTACCACAACACATGTTTCGGCCGAACACGTGTTTAGTTGGTGTTTATTTAGACTGTGAATTTGATTGGCTATTATATTTATGGAAAACTTTTCTACAGGTATTCGAATAAACATATTGCCCGTTTTATCCATTTTTTAAGAAATGGGCGTGTCACAAGGTGACAATAAACGTTCTAAAGATAGCTCAAAAATGTTCCATTAGAACGGAAAATTTTACCACTTCAATGCGCTTCATTGTAAATGCATAACAGATGCTGCTCGTCTTATAAAAACATTTAAAAAAAAAAAAATTGCACTCCATTGACATGATCATATATTGACCTGAACCACGTGTTTGAAGTAAAATGTAAACATGTATTAGGCGTAAACGTTGATATTCAACGATTGGTCAGTTGCACTTGGTAGGAACCTCTGTGCGTATTAATAACAATAGTCATATAAAGCAGACAAAGGTTTGTCAGTGTAGATGATATTTCACATTTTTACCAGCGTATCGTTCGCAAGTGTGCTCTAATTTTCGCCGTAAATTATGATTAGATATTGTTATTTAAACCCCCCCCCCTTTTTAGCCACAATTTTCTGTTGAAAATCATGAAATCTCTTTCAGAAAGGTCTGGAATAACATTTTTTACAGGACATCTTTTCAAAAAAAAAAACAAAAAATGCCACAAGTCTTGTCGAGACTGAAGCTCTACTGGTTTGTACTTATAGCAAAGGAAGAGAAAAGTACTTTTATAAGCAGTTGGGAATTGAAACTTTACAACAGCAATAAATAGAATAATGATCCTTGATAAGGACTCTTTATGTTCTTAGTGTATTCTAC
>NW_026918342.1:25000-143494 GCF_032062105.1 Saccostrea cuccullata | reverse complement strand
TGGCCCTACATTGGACCTCAGTTCAAAATATAGTTATTACGTTGGTTCAACGTTGATACAAAGCTGTTTCTTGAAATTTCAATGACACAATCATTCCTCAATACAAATGTCTTACAAAATTAATTAAATTCCGAATTTTTATTTCCCAGATTATACGACACAATTAATTTCACCATGTTTGGTCAAATACTTTTTTCCTCCTAAAATGTATCACAATATATTCTTTGCCACTTTCACTTTCATTAAAGTATTCCATGGAATGTAACTGAAAGAGGGAAGAGGTAGAAAGTTCAATGTTTCTCAAGTACACTCCACATCACTATGTCCACTACTAAATATCACTTTGATATAAGAGTCGTCAAGTTCTAACTGTAGAGTTTTGAAAGGTCATATTTGCATCACTTATCACTTTTTCTGCTGTTTATCTGTTCTTAGAATTCATGTTTCCCACACATATAAATCAGTCTCTTCCATATACAGAAATGCCACATCAATAGTCTCAGAGTGAAGAGGGTTTTCCCATCCCGGCAATTCCTGCAAACGTTATGATTGCCATCAATTAAAATAGTATTTTCAAATGTTCATCAGCATCACACATATTTTTAAAGCAATCCTTAAAATTGAATTTCACATTAGTAATTATTAATAACAAATACAAAATAGTTACTTACATTTCACTGGTTAACATTCTTGCGTTCACTTACAGATCCGGACATATTTGCTCTGTTCAAGCCCGCCAATTCCTATAAAAGTTAAGGTCGTCATCAATTACAATTGTTTAATCAGCTACCTGGTACCAATAATTTGAAAGCCTACATGCAGGCGATTACAATGTTGTGTATTTCACATTATTAATAATTTCAATAACAAAAACAAAAGCTATAATTACATTGAAAGGATTAAAATTCTTGCTTTCACTTAAACAGACACATACGCTTGGAATTGTTAAAGTGCGCGGTTAAAAAAACTGATTTAAAGATGACGGTTTCCTTGGATACCTATGAGTCACCTGCCGAGCCAGTGAATTTCACCAGTGACCTATTTATTTTGGAGCCCAAAACTTGCAAAACACAGCACTTTAAATTTGATTCAATGATGCTAAATATAGAATCTACCAAGATATAAAATTACTATATGTATTTCACAGACTTTTAAGGATTGTCTCATAATTTCCATTCAATATATAATATAGATCACATGTTTATAATGAGTTGCTTATTACATTACCATCAATTTACAATAATAAATCTAAATTGATGAATACTTTTTGCAACATTGGGCCAACGTTGGACCAGCATTTCATCTCAAACATTACAGGCTACCTGTACATGTACTAGTAATCCCAGTATTCCTACTATTGGACCAACTCCAGTTCAGTAAAGCACGCCCAACACAGAGCAATGCATCATTATATTGTCAATATTTATTAAGCTGGACCAACGTTGGGCCAACATCACATGCCCAACACCGTTGGTTTAGCTTTCATGCAAACGTAAATGAACGTTGGACCAACGTTGGGCCAATATCACATGCCCAACACCATTGTTTTAGCTTTCATGCCAAAGTAAATGAACGTTGGACCAACGTTGGGCCAATATCATATGTCCAACACCGTTGGTTTAGCTTTCATGCCAACATAAATGAACGTTGGACCAACGTTGGGCCTACATCTGTTCCCCAACGCCAACACTCCACCAACCATACAACCAAAAACCAACGTTGGCCCAACGGAGTCATGCTATCTGGGTGGTGGCTCTTAAAAGAGCCGTTTTGGTACAAAACACTTTTTGTTGTTTTTTGGTTTTTTTAATTTTTTTTTTGTTTTTTTTCAAGTTTTGGATTGGAGTTGCGTCCAGGTGGTTCTACTGGTTCAGGAGTCGGTGGACCATCTGGCCGGGTTGTAGAGAAGAAGATTCCTCCTCGGAACTGTCCCCGTCTGTGTTCAGCAGTCCCACGGGCGCCTGTATTATGATTTCTCTGTTCCTACAAAGAGGACAAGGCAGGTTCCTCTCAAAGAGGCGAGCAGCGCATAAAACGCAAGCGGGTCTTTGACGACAGCGTCTGCAAACAAAATTATTCTCCTCCCGCTCTGACAAACACAAAGTGCAAAGAATTTCCTGAGTGGGGGCGGAAACCCCCCAGGACGGGATCCTACCTTGGTTGTGAGCCTGCGACTGTGGGTTGGGGGTAACAGGTCTGGGCGGTGGCGGGGGTGAAGAACGGGGTGCTGGTGGTGCTTCCCTCCTGTAAGGGTGGGGCCTCCGATGATGATGATGGCTGTCATTGACTTGCATACGTGCTAAATTCATCCTCACAAGCTCCCTCCCGTTATCCAGCCTCCTGATGACTAATTCGTTCTCTACAACAATTCCTGGAATGAGGTATAAGTCCTCGTAAAAGAATCTTCCAGCCATATCTATCTATCTTCTTCTTTTCTTCTCAAGGCAATCAGCTAAGAGCAGAATGATGCAGAACGCTCGGAGGGTCTGTATTTATACACAATAGCAGACGATACTGCAATTGCGGCAAAACATCAACAATCCAATCATGTGATTAAATGTGATTGGCTAAAAGAAAAAATCGCTTTTGGTCATGTGATCAAAAAAAGCCCCATCACAGTGACAAAGCAAAATTGAAGTGGGGAAAGGCCGAACCCGAGTGAATCTATGACGTCATACAATAACATAACAGTGATGTAGTATTACATGATTTTATTTTATTTCTTAAAAACTAACAAAGCTTCTAACTGTCGAATTCTCCTCCGAAATCGTATTCGATCTGCTACTAGGGCCATCCAGGGATTTCTCCGGTCTTCGGGGGGTAATTCGTAGATTTGATTGAGGCTGGTATTAAAAGTCACTGATTTCCTAGCCTGTGTGAAATTTCCAGGTATTTCATTCCGTATTGAATACATACTTTCTCCATCGCATCTATGTCCTGCCACAGTAAAATCACTTTGGCCGCTTGGGGATGGGTCAGGAAACTGTAAGGCTTTCCGAAATAACGGGTCAGGTTCAGTCCGTACCATTTCTGGGGCAGAATTGTTTTCATATGTCGACATAGAAAATGTATGGTAGCTAGTCTCCCCATGCTCGTCGCATGATGTGATAAGGTTAGGCATTGTAACCACAAATCCTGAAGGGTTTCCATGATAGTGCTCGCTTCCTGAAATACTTGTTCTGACTCCGGGGGTAGCGATTCTTGGTGGTTTTGTGCCCATCGTACTAAACAATCATACCCATTTAAAATCAGAGAGTGAGTGTGTATCAGGGTTGACATGATAGTCGATTGTGAAGAAAGGATCAGACTTTTCTTCTCATTTATACCCCCGTAGAAAACGTAGGTAAAGGTATAACTTGAATCGCTGCCAAGTATTTACCTGTGTAGTCAGCATAAAAAACGTAGGTCTATCGTATTTTTTGCACACGGGCCCCCCTGACTTGAATCGCTGCCAAGTATTTTACCTGTGTAGTCAGCATAAAAAAAAAACGTAGGTAAAACGTATTGATGCACACGACCCCTAATTTTTTGCACACGGCCCTTTACAGGTGATGCAACAGGTATAAAAAGCCCAGGTATTTTTGCACACGGCTCACAGCAGGTATATAAAGGGGAGCTGGGATTTGAGGATCATTCTTGCTTGACATTTCGAACTTGACAGACGTGAAAAATATTATGGCAGAAGCAATGATGAATACTCCAGACAACCCCAGCTATGTGACACCTCAAGGGTATGTAGGAGCCCCCATGCCAGAGTCACAGGATGCAGTGGGATTAGATTTGGGCATGTATAATCTTCCAGAATATGCAAATAAAGAAGATATGGGGATCTTAAATACAACTCTGGATGGAATTGTTAACATGCTGTCTGGTCTTGACAACAAGATGAATGATCTTAACAACAAGCTGAATTATATTGGCGAGAAGGTGCGTCATCATGACAACAAGCTGAATTATATTGCTGAGAAGGTGGGTGATCATGAAAACAAGCTGACTGATCTGAAAACTTACAACGCCAGTGAATTTTGTTTGATTCGTGCTAAATTATCCAAATTAGAAGTGAAAGTTACTAACATGCAAGATAAAATGAGAGGAGGAGGAAGCACTTACCAGAAAAAAGAAGGACAAGGGGAATCGGGAGAAAAAAAGAAAACTAGACAGACGGATCCATGTTTCATCTGCAAAGAATTAGGGCATTGGGCCCCAGATTGCCCCAAGAAAGATTTGTGTTACAAGTGCGGGAAATTTGGCCATTGGGCTAATCAGTGTAAAGAGGATGAGGAGGATCAACAATTCGTCAAGGAAATACAAAAACTGGAGAAAAAGCCTCAAGCACCCAAGATTTCAGGGACTCACCAGACCAAACCTTTAGTGAAAGAAGGAGACAAAAAAGAGAAAAAGGAAGAAAACAGAGAGATTCCAGGCCCCAGTACTACTCACAAGAGGAAACTATCCCTGATGACCGAAAAGGCACAGAAGAAGAAAAAGTAAATGGTTGTATTTTTTTCACTTGAATAAAATAGCTGTGTTCTTTGTTATTGTGTGTTATTTGTTATTGTTTTGAGGAAATCCAGTTTGAACCGGCTGGCTGGCTAGACCGTCTAGACTGTGAATGAAAGCGTGACGTCATAATGACATTCTTTTGAATCGCTGCCAAATTCGTAGTAGCAGCGTATAGAGTATAATGTAAACACAGTGTAAACACACCCCTATATTTAGGGGCTATATGTACTGAATTGACCCGGCTATCCCCCTCCAGGGGCTGCACTCCTTTGACCCACCTATCCCCTCCAGGGGCTGCACTCCCTTGACCCACCTATCCCCCACAGCCCCAAAAGTGCACTCAGTTGACCCACCTATCCCCCACAGCCCCAAAAGTGCACTCAGTTGACCCAGCCATCCACCTATCCCCCACAGCCCCAAAAGTGCACTCAGTTGACCCACCCAGCCAGACCCCTTATACTACTTAAATGCTTTAGTTAAAGTTTAGAGAAATATATACATGCATGTATAGAGAGAGAGAGAGAGGAATCGAAAGTAAGCTAACTCAAAAAAATTGGGTAAATTTCAGATTACTTTTGAACAATTTGTGGTAAGGCATGCATGGATCAAAGGGGATCTGGATCCCTGGAATATTCAACTTTATTATACCCCCCAACTAAGTTTGGGGGTAAATAAGAATCAGTTTGTCCGTCTGTCTAGCTGTCCATCTGTCCATCTATCTGTGCAAAAGTGTCCGATCCATATCTTCCTTAATGAGGAACATTAGAATGTACTACTACACACAAAGATTGCCCATGACCTAAGTGTGTGTCATGACCTTGACCCAAGGTCATTTGGGAAACTTCAAGGTCAATGGAAGAAAAAAAATTTAATTTGTGTCCGGTCCAGATCTTTCTTATTGATAAACTTGGTAGGTTCCTATTTCACATAAAGATTGCCCATGACCTAAGAGTGTGTCCAGTCCATATAGGTTCTCATTTCACACAAAGACTGCTCATGATTGATTGATTGTATATTGATTGTATATTATTTAACGTCCCTCTTGAGAACTTTTCACTCATATGGAGACGTCACCGATGTCGTTGAAGGGCTTCAAATTTAGACCTATACTCGGCACTCAGGGCCATTGAGCAGTGAGGGTTCTTTATCGTGCCAACGCCTACCGTGACACGGCACCTACGTTTTTAACGTCATATCCGAAAGACCCGTGACTTTCACTTCTAGTGCCGAGCGCTTGGCGAAGGTACAGTCACTACCTTTGTTTACGTCTTAGGTATGACGCGGCGCCGCGATCGAGAATCGAACCCGGGCCTCCTGATCACGAAGCGAACGCTCTACCACTAGGCTACTGTAACCGGTATAAGACTGCTCATGACCTAAGAGTGTGTCATGACCTTGACGCAAGGTCATTTGAGGATTGATTGATTGATTGATTGTATGTTGATTAACGTCCCTCTCGAGAATTTTTCACTCATATGGAGACGCCTCCACTTGCCGGTGGAGGGCTAAAAATTTTGTCCTATGCTCGGCACTCATGGCCTTTGAGCAGTGAGGGATCTTTTTCGTGCCATCACCTACTGCGACACGGGGCCTCGGTTTATACTGTCTCATCCGAAGGACCGGTCTCCACGTCCCGCAGTGGGATTCGAACCCGCGACGTAAGGATTGACTCCTTACTACACGACTCTAGAGCAGACGCTCTAACCACTGCGCCACGCGGGCGACGTCATTTGAGGAAGCTCAAGGTCAATGGAAAAAAGTTATTATTTATGCCTGGTCCATATCTCTTTTTATGGCTAAACTTGAATCTACTACTTTAAACAAACATTGCCTATTACCTGATTTTCTCACTGTTGGGTATCCGCGCCAGTTGTGACATGTTTGGATGCGGTGAAAATGGCGTAAAATGTACAAACGGGGAATACTGTGTACCTTTTCCAGGTCTATATTTTGGTAAATATTAATTTTTTTCTCATTTTTTATTGAAATTTTTATATGTATCTTGGTAATCTAAATGATGTGATTCAATTCTGTTAATAGAGTTCATTAAATAACTCGTTGATGCACTTTTTTATTGATGCACTTGACATTCATACCTGTTTGGCAAGTTTTAATTCGTGATTGCTAAAATAATATCAAATATATTTGAAATCTGAAGCAGCCAAAAGAAATAAAAATCATTTAACATTCAAGGTATTAAAACTGTAATTTATGTCCCATACAAGAAATGTATTTTAAACCGTTTTATTTTACGTACCCATAACAAATATAGTACGGTTTGAATGATGGGAGTGTTCTAGTTTTGATGCAAGTTCAACATCTAAATGCTACGCTTTTGACGGTCTATAGTTTCAAATTTCTGAATCCTGTAGAGCTATGCGAACCACTTTGCTTGTTTAATACACCCCTACATGAAGGAAATGGCGTTTATGATAACATATATATTAGTATCAATTCATCAAAATTTTTCACAGGCACATAAGAAGTCACCTTTCCCTTCTTTCAACATTGTTTTTACAGTTGATTTCATAAAAAAAAGTTGAATCCCTTTCTCCATACGAAAACTCGATTTAAAGGAAAAAGATTTCTATCTTATCTCTTTTTTCTTTAAAAACGATACTACGTGTCTGATAACATAACATACATGTAAAATATGTTAAATAAAATGAAAAAAAAAATAAATCTTATAATGCATATCCCGTCAACACGTCAACAGCCCCGTCCCATTTATAAGGCAGATTATCCCACGTTTCCAACTTACGTTGATGCTCCTGCACCGCCCGCGAGGCGCACTAGTTAGAGCGTCTGCTCTCGAGTCGCGAAGTAAGAAGTCAATCCTTACGTCGCGGGCTCGAATCCAACTGTGGGAGAGAACGGTCCTTCGAATAAGACAATATAAGGCGAAGTCTCGTATCGCAGTACAAGGTGGCACGAAAAAAATCCGTCACTGCTTAATGACCCTGAGTGCTGAGTATAGAACATGTAGATGGTGCTCACAGCTGTATTAAGCGACTGATCGTGTCATACCGAAGCCCACTTTGCAGATATTTTAAACTTGTAATAAGCTTGCTACATTGTTTGCATATGTCATATATTCTCCCTCACAATGTCCATTTAATTGTAAATTTATATTCTACGTATGAGAATAATAAGAAAATGACTCTATATTATATACTTATTGAATCAGATGTGGGGGTATCATTAAGTAGGCATGCATTGAACATTGGGGCGTCGGTTACCCCCACCCCCTTTTTCAACAGGAATAAAATTAAAAAAAAAGAGTAAGCAGTATATAGTGTTTGAAAAAATGGTAGAGAGAGAAATTAACCCACCCCCCTCACACACACACGAAATAGGATTTCCGGGATTAGAAAATTTTGGTCCATCAATTAACACCACCCCCCCCCCCCATTTTGCTTCCGACGCCAATATGTCAGAATTTGTACTCGTTATAAATTTTTATTTTGCATTGTATCATATAACTATAATATTGATTAATTTTATTGTAAATAATTATTTCATGAATCAGTGTATTCAGAGAATAGTATGTATTGATTATGTAATAGGAGAATGAAATGAAAAACACCCACAGGAATCAGGGCTAAAAAAGGGGGTCGGCGTCTTAAACCATTTCCCCCCAAATATAAATCATAATTAACCTCTTGCTGTTGAACTTGTTCATTGAAAGGTCTGTAAACCTACTCTCTTTTTGGCGGGGTTACAGTACAGTCAAGTTATCCTTTCATAGTATTTGTTTGTGACCCCCCCCCCTTTTTTTTTCGAAATATGATTTATAAAGTCCTGATTTGTTATCATTTATTTCTTTGTTAAAGAATGTTTCTAGGTAAGTTTTCACACCATTTATATGGAAACCCCGCCCCTTCCTTTAAAAGTGTTAAAATTGACAAATTATACCATAATGTTAAAAGTATACACGCTATAAATTGCGCCAGTTAAAATACGATTGGAAATTGATACAATTTGTTTATCAATAAAAGTTACGAAAATACTGTAAATTACACCATTAAAATTAAACGCGTTACAAAGTTATCAAACTATTATTATTTATTATCCTGCAAGGAAAGAAAAACAGCTATTTTTAAATAAATCCATCACGTGACGCCGTCGCTACTTTTAGATTGATAAATACACGTGGCGTAAAGAAGACAAGGTAGGCTGTTTGAAATACTACTCACTTTTGACGTGGATACTTAATGGAACTTTATCTTTTAATGTATTTCAGTATCAACCATCTTCTCTGTTATGACGCATATTAACCTAGCTTATATTAATAATTGTTGTCAGAATGCAACATACCTCGTTGTCTGTGATTTCCCGTGGACATGTGTTTCTATATATAGGCCTACTGTTTACGCACTTCCTTTATCAATATTCATGAAAAGACTGAATTCTTAATTCCTAGATATTGTTTCATTGTTTTGTAAATACAACGACATCTATAGTATAATTTTGTGGAAAGTATATTTTTTATTACACTTCATGTGTTTCAAATCATTAATCATTTCGTTTCACACAAAATTCGGCGTTCATGTAGCGTATATGACTTTAAGTATGATTTATATCAAAGAATCTCATCCAAACCCACAGGCCTTTGGATCGCTCAAAAAAGTTTTGTGTGTGTACAAATTTTTTTCCCCACCTCAATTTTTTTTCTAAGCAATCTAGCGGCCTGTCTCCAAACCGTATCAGAACTTCATCCAAACCGTACACAGTTTTGTAAACACTGGCATCTAAACATGTTTCGTTATTCTATAGCATATCACCATTGGAAAAGTTTCTTTGCCTCAAATTCGTGGATTAATGGCAGAGCTACAGGATAATTAATTAATATAAAACACAGGCTGTCTCTTAGTTGTAAATTTACATGTCTATTTTCAAATATGTGTTACTATAAATAGAAATAGAAACTTCTGCTTAACATTGTGTGTTTTGTATACAGTATGCGTTCGTTTGCTTGTCGGTCACTGAATGCCAATAGCAGAAAAAACATTTTGTCTGCAATTGTTCATCCAAAATGTGAAAATAATACAAAAACTACATTTTTCCGATAGTTTACAGTATATTTATTTTTAAACTTATGTTACTATATATAGAAATGGAACCCTTTACTTCTCATTCTGGATTTGATAAAAGGCTTTCTTTCACTTGTTGGTCATGATAACCATATGCCAGTAGCAGTTAAATACAGACAATCAGCAATTCTTCATTCAAAATTTGTCTGTCACTGAATGCCAATAGCACAAAAACATATAGTCTGCAATTGTTCATCCAAAATTTGAAAAAAAAATTACAAAATCTACACATTTCCGATAGTTTACAGTATGTCTATTTTTAGACTCATGTTACTATAAATAGAAATGGAAACCACTACTTCTCATTCTGTATTTGATACAAGGCTTTCTTTCTCTTGTTGGTCACAATATGCCAATATATAGCAGTTAAAAACAGGCAGTCATCAATTCTTCATCCAAAATTTTAGAAAAAAGTACAAAAAATAATATTTTTCCGATATTTTGCATCACGTCTACTTTTAAACATGTGTTACTATAAATTGAAATGGAAACCTCTGCTTATCATGCTGCATTCCATTTAATGTTCTTTTTTTCTTGTCAGTCACATAATATTTCATGTCAGTTAATGACAGTAAGTCGGTAAATTAACCATCTCTAATTTGAGAATTAGTGGAAAATCAACATTAAACATTTAATTTCATATGTGTCTATTTTTAGACGTTTGTGCTATTTATAAAGATGAAAGCCTGTCTTAAAAATTTGTGAGATATTATACTATTTCTTGTTCTTATTGATGAAATATTGGAGATATCCATATTTTTTATTAATTATGATCCTGTGGAGCTTCAGAATGAGGAAAGATTGCCATTTTTCATCATTTTTTGAGACATGTCTAAATTTAGGCATTTGAAGCTATAAATAGAAAATGGAAATCCCTGGAAATAATATGCATGGTAGTTATTGGTGTCCAGTCACTGAAATTAGCACATTGACTTTTACAGTATATTTCATAATTACCAAGCAATGGCATCTTAAACTCTGCCCGAATTTCATTTTTTGTATTTTTCTGAAATATGTCTATTTTTTTATACATGTTACTAAAAATAGCACTGAGATCCCACTCCAATTTTTTCATGAGTGGACGCTACTAAAACTGCCGTTTGACGACACGCATATGATTTGAAAAAGTTCAGTAGACATTTTTTTTATTTAATCTTAAGTTTCTCAAAAAAATGCCAAATTTTCCATTTTTTCACATTTTGATATTTTGCCGAACAGTTTTCTTAGAGTGGGTTCAATTTTGGAATTACTGGTTATATGCCCTGTATTATTTAACAGATGATGTTTTCTTATGATACAAAGATTTATATTTGAGTTTACTACATAAAGATAAAAATGCATTCATATTTCCTCAATTTTTATGTTTTTGTTTGGTCAAAAATGGCCGAAAATGGCCAAATTCAATGGATCCGTCTCCCTGGCAACCGGGTGCACGTGGGAAACTTCACACATCATATTTGCTGGTTTTGTACCAAGGTGCACCTGTGGTGCAAATTTCATCAAAGTCGGAGATATGTCGTTTCCAAGCCCTATAGTAAATTTTTTGGTGCTTACAGAGAAGGAATGTTAAGATGAAGGAAATCGTTTTTGAATACTGTTCGTTATTTCCATATCCTTCTTGTAACACTTCTTAATTAAAACCTTAAGCGTCTTATTAACTGACCTATTGTCCACCTTTTGCAGTCCTTTTGGAGGACAAAAACTTGTAATTTGCTTTGGTATTGGCATTGAAAAATAATTAGTGTGCTCTCATGTCTTCCATGAAATCCTGCTTATTGGCCTTATCAGTTTGAATTCTGTCGAAAAATCTGTAAATAGGGTTTAATGAATATAAACCTTAAAGGCACTCAGTCAAAAGTTATGATAACTGACATTATGCACAATTTCTTTTCATTATTATCATTATTTTCACATTTTCAAGTATTCCTTCAAACATACCTAGAAAAAAAATCTGAAAATTAAAAAAGATAAACTTATGAAAGAACCGAGTTTTAAAATGCAAAATTATGCTCCCATTTATCTTCTATAAAGAATTTTAGGATTTAAAGTAGTTAAGAATTAATTTCTTGATAAAGTGAAAGAAAATCTCCCACCAAGAACTATCACCCCACCCATTTTTGAAAAACTTTTCTCTAAAGCTTTCCTTAGTCATTTGTGGTTTTCCTGTTTTTCCTTCCATATACTTTTCATACTGCTCATTGAAAAATTGTTCTGACTGTTCATACAAATGATTGGTGTACATCCCAGCTGAATAATTTTCCAAATTCCGATTAATTATTTTGATAAGTTCTATAACTTCCTTTTCTCTTTCTTCCTCTTTTCCCTTATAGCCAAATGCAATATATCGTCCCTGTATCCGTTGTAGAACTTGCTTCAGAGGAGAGCTTAAAGGAATAGTATTAATATATTTTTCTAAATTATTATCTAGCCCAGGTTCGGCTAATTTATATTTGTAAGTGAAAACCACAATCATAAAATTTGTTGCATTATGGCCGAAATAACGCTGAAATATTTCGACTGTTTCATCAACTCGATCATCAATCCTCCCAATGGGTACTACTAAAAGGATAGCATGAAGTCCTGGGGAGGTGGCGGCATAGCATTTAGTAATCTCCTTTAAAATATCCATGTTGTTTGTATTTTTGTTTGTATCAAATAATCCAGGTGTATCGACCACAACAAGTTTTTTGTAAAATCTATAGGCCCTTCCAACCTGTATCATTTTTGTGACAGATGTTGTTGCTGGAGCAGATGATTTAAATACTTCTTTCCCCAAAATCGTGTTCCCCGTAGAACTTTTCCCTGATTCCGTCTTGCCAATAAGAAGTATCCTCAATTCTTGCCCTACAAAAATATACTGTACGTATCATCTCAAGAGACATATCTTCAGGTAAGTAAGAGTGTGCCGCCACTCTACACAAACTACGTTTGTTATGTCATTTAAACGTACATTGCAGGATCTTTTTGCATATACATTTTGACACTGATAAATATAATTATATGAATAGAGAATACTCAGCAAGCAGGATCGGGGCAATGGAAGAGAGGCTTATATAATTATATACCACGTCAATTCCAGATCCTAAGAGCTAAATACAAGTATATATATATATAAAAAAAATCTCAAATGGATACATTAGCGATGGTCCATTTACTGGACAAGTGATATCTTATTAAATTACAATCACTTTTCAAAATTTTGAGCACAATTGGTAGAACAAAATGAGGAAAAACATTTGGCTTTCAAAGATATTTGAAGGTGATAGTCATTGTTTCTTATTTTGTAACTCACTATGCCTTGTTTAATGTCTTAATTCAACTTCAACTCAACATTCAAGTAAATTGAAGACATTAAAGCTATATATGCCGTATTAGTGTTTTATTTCAAAAGTAATAAATGTATGTAGTGTCTCATCAAGTTATATAAGTTATATACTTTCTGCAAATAAGACAATTCTACTCCAGCACTTTTAAAAGTTATGAAATATTATTTGGTAAAAATTATTTTCTCTCCGTGTCGGATAAAAAATCGCCTCTTATTGAAATATTCACGATTACGTTGTCTGGCATGTTTACAGCAAACAATGGACCAATCTCGTCAACGAACCGAAAAGCATGATGGTCTACTATGTTTTTACTACAAACATGTGAGTTTGGGATTGTCAATTTTGAGAGCACCTCAGAGTTGGTTGCATTTTGTACCGAGGAAATAATCACGTGCAATTGTCTTTTCAATGGACATTTTCGGGTGGGTGAACCTCCAAAGCTGTCAACGACTTTGGATAAAGAAGTGTGGAAACTATGTTGCGCCAAAATGAAACAAAATGATATAATTTGATCAATTAAAATGGTTATTAGATACAATCGATTCTGCATTTCTTAATGGTTCAAAACAACAAAAAGTATTCCACAGAATATCATGTATAAATCTGCACAATATACCGAATGCCAAAACCAGAATACTACTAAATAATATAATTATATTCATTACATATGAACCACAGTATTTCTGACACCTTGAAAATAACATAAAAAATCTTGCAAGTAGGTTATCATCATTGGCTCGACTAATTGAAAAAAGAAAGGAGTTTGGCAGTAAATTGTGGCGAATGAATAAAATTTAGTAGTGAGATATTAGAACCTATTTTACTTGTCAGATTTCTTCGAGCTAGTTGACTTTTATTCTAACTGTTCTATCCCCCAACCACTTAAAAACGATGCTATCTACCTCAGTTAATTTTTCTTGTGCCATCAAACTGGAACAGTTTTTAGAGGCCTGGAATTCTTTGACCAATTTTATTTTATTAGCCCAACTATATTTCTATGAAGGCAAGATGTATGGTAAGTTTCATCTACATATGTTATGAAGTTCATATCAAAAAAACTAAAGAGAATAATTGACAATATCTCATTCTGGCTGTAAACATATCAGTTCTTTCCATACATTTTTTTGACATAAAATATCTTTTGCACATAATGCGCTCCATTCATACTGAAGATTCGTTAATGTTCATCCAACCGAAAATGTCCACTAGCAGTACAGAACAGGGACTCTCAACAAACGGACCTATACAATGGAGAAGGGAAAACTTCAATTTTCATCATTGTTAATCATTTGTATGCAAATATGAGCATGGGATTAGTAGACAATAATGTTCATAATGCATTAAGTCTCTCTGAGAGCGATTTAAAAAAACAAGCCTTTTTGAAAAACACATGTAGTATTTTATGTAGTAAACCATAAATGCATTAAATGAAACTCAATGAGCTGATTGGTCTATTTTTGTCCCTCACTGAACAGACGTCACAAAAAATATTTTCCTCGACCTTATGATTCTCGCGATGCTTTTCCTGCGCACATGCGCAGATCCATGATAAACGTCAGTCCTTTATAAAATATGCATGAGAATACTGTGTTCTTTTCATGACCAGTACTTTGTTAATACTGAATAAAATTTCGTCGAATCCGCAAGAATGTTTCATTTTTGGTAGATTATCATACTCCAGAAATTTTTGTTCGGTTTCAGCTGTGCGAAAATACTGTTTAACACATATCTTTATATAAGGTATGTTTGAAATAATTTAATATATGATGGACTTTTATATTTAATCTTTACGTGGACTCAATATATTCCAGTGAACTTAAAATAGAAAAACCTAAAAGTCTAGATCTTCCAAATCTGTTTTATATTTGCAGGATTATTTTTTGTTATAGAAAATAAGGACGGACTTCGACTATTTAAACATTCATTGAGTATGAAAGACAAGATGACTTTTACAAGTTTTGATGAGTTTTTCAAATGTTGTAAAAATGTGGTATAAGCTAGGTAGTTAGCAATACACATGTTGAATAAAGTAATCTAATCATGCAATTCTTTTTGTAATATAATATCTATTGTGTACAATCTTACCTTTTGACAGGTCTTGGCACATTCTTAAGTTCTTTCGAAGTTCTATGTAAAAAAAAGAACTATATTTTAATACATCTGTTGCTCACACAATGACAAACTTACACCCATCCAACCCCATCAACCCTTGAAAAAACCATATATATATATATATATATATATATATATATATATATATATATATATATATATATATATATATATATATATATATATATATATATATATATATATATACATATGTCCACAATGTTATTTGAACGATGACGTCATGTAAATATAATCCGAACAATCTACACTGCCTGATGATGCTTCCTTATAAATATGATCAATTATGCCTTTGACATTCTTGAGAGGGTTTTTAAAGAATTTTCCTTTATATTTCTATGTAAAACTGGTCGGCCATTTTGGCCCTGCCCTACCCCGGGGGTCATGATTTGAACAAATTTGAATCTACACTACCTGAGGATGCTTCAGTATAAATATAATCAATCATGGCTTGGCTGTTCTTGAGAAGAAGACTTTTAAAGAATTTTTCTTATATATCTATGTAAAACTGGTCGGCCATTTTGGTCCCGCCCTACTCCCGGGGGGTCATGATTTTAACAAACTTGAATCTACACTACCTGAGGAAGCTTCAGTTTAAATATGATCAATTATGGCTTGGCTATTCTTGAGAAGAATATTTTTAAAGAATTTTCCTTATATATCTATGTAAAACTTTGGTCGGCCATTTTGGTCCCGCCCTACCCCCGGGGGTCATGATTTTAACTAACTTGAATCTACACTACTTGAAGATGCTTCAGTATAAATATGAATAATTATGGATTGGCTATTCTTGAGAAGAAGATTTTTAAAGAATTTTCCTATACATATATCTATGCAAAACTTTGGTCGGCCATTTGGCCCTGTCCTACCCCCGGAGGTCATGATTTTAACAAACTTGAATCTACACTACCTGAGGATGCTTCAGTATAAATATGATTAATTATGGCTTGGCTATTCTTGAGAAGAAGATTTTAAAAGAATATTCCTATATATTTCTATGTAAAACTTTGTTCAGCCATTTTGGCCCCCGCCCTACCCCTGGGGGTGATGATTTGAACAAATTTGAATCTAACCTTCCTGAGGATGTTTCCACATAAGTTTCATCTTTCCTAGCACAGTGCTTCTTGAGAAGACGATTTTTAAAACAAACCACCAAATTTTTCATTAATTCCCAAATATATCCCCTTGAGTAAGGGCGTGGCCCTTCATTTGAACAAACTTGAATCCCCTTCACCCAAAAATGCTTTGTGGCAAGTTTGGTTTGACATTTACCCAGTGGTTCTTGAGGAGAAGTCGAAAATGTGAAAAGTTTACAGACGGACAGACAGACAGACAGACAGACGGACTACGGACAAAATGTAATCAAAAAAGCTCATTTGAGCTTTCAGCTCAGGTGAGCTAAAAAAAAACCTTCAAATGGCTTGAACAACGTCACCATTTTCGGATTTTGTAAGCAATGTACGACGCTGAAGAATGACGCATGACTCGCTCGTATGTGCAAGACGTGTATTGATATTATACTAAAAACTCATGACAGAACTTCCCAAGAAACACATTAGCAATCTAAAAATTGCTCTTTAACCGAAAAAATTGTATGCACCGATCATTCATCTGCAAAGATAGGTATTTGTACATACCATAATATGACAATTTTAGAAGTATTGAGCTTCGAAAAAATAAATTTAGTAATTACTACTTAGACCAACCTAGATGGTGAACTTTTTTGCTATTTCACAATTTGGTGATTTTGTATATTAACTTTCAATTACTTAAATAAAAAAGAAATTCCTAGGGCAGAAATACAAAAAATATGGAGAAAATGTGATAATTTGGCGATTTTCAAACAAATTTCCATAGGATCCAATAGTAAAATCTGACAACTTTTGAGATGGCCCCCTAAGAAATTGGGCTTGTAAACATTCGATTTTTTTTTTACCCTAAAGCAATAAATATAACAGTAAAAATTAAGTATCAAAAAATTATCAAAATTCCTAGGGCAGAAATAATTAGACTCGGCCTCGTTAGGAAATACAAGTCATTCTCTCTAGTTTTGTTGTTCGCAAATTAAATGCTCAACTTTCTCTTATAAAAATCACGAGCAAACATTGAATTGTCAACTTTTTGCATGTCAAGAAAACACAACAATGCTCTCAAACGATTAGATTCTGCGAGTTGAACATTTTGGAGAGAATCTCAAAATCAGCGTATATTGTCTGTAAAAGCAGTGGTCTGCGATACCAGGGTATTGCATGTCGAATCTGTGACATCGGGTATACCGTACAACTTTCTATAAAACGGAAAAAATCAACGGTGCATTATATCAGTTCATGTTACTTGTACTTAGTATCTTTGGAGTTTATTTTTATTAAACCCAATTTATTTAGATATCTGACAAGATTAAAATCACACGAAGCACTGTTTGGTCGGCAAAAAAGTAAACAATGGCGTAATTACCTTCAGTGCATTTTTGTCCCCCGCTTTCGCGAAAGCGAGGGGACATTAAATCTCATTCGTCTGTCTGTCTGTCCGTCTGTCCGTCAGTCTGTCAGTCGGTCAGTCTGTCAGTCTGTCCGTCACAAAAACTTTAACCTTGCCCATAACTTTTGATTTAGTGGAGCTATGACTTTCATATTTCACATGTGTATTCCTTGTGATAAGACCTTTCTTTGGGTTTCACCAAATTTGACCTTTTGACCTTGACCTTGGAGTATGACCCACTTTTGCACAAAAATTCCAACATTTTACTTTGGCCATAACTTTTGAGTAGTAGGTACTAGGACTTTCATATTTCACATATGTATTGTATGAAGCAAGACCTTTCATTGGATAACAACAACCTTGACCTTTTGACCTTGACCTTGGAGATTTAAGTACTAATGAAAAAACTTTAACCTTGACCATATCTTTTGAACGGTAAGGACTAAGGCATTCATACTTCACAAATGTAATCCTTGTGAGAAGACCTTTCATTGGATAACAACAACCTTGACCTTTTGACCTTGACCTTGGAGATTTACGTACTTATGAAAAAACTTAACCTTGGTCACAACTTTTAAACAGATGATGCTAGATCTTTTATATTTCACATATGTATTCCTTGTTGCAAGAATATTCATTGGATACAAACAACCTTGACCTTTTGACCTTGGAGATTTAAGTACTTATGAAAAAACTTTAACCTTGACCATAACTCTTGAACGGTGAGGGCTAGGGCTTTCATACTTCACATATGTAATCCTTTTGAGAAGACCTTTCATTCGATACCAACAACTTTTACCCTTTGACGTTGACATTGGAGTTTTACCTACTTAAAAAAAAATTTAACTTTGGTCAGAACTTTTGAACAGTAGATACTAGGACTTTTATATTTCACATATGTATTCTTTGTGGCAAGTCCTTTCATTGGAAATCAACAATTTTGACCTTTTGACCTTGACCTTAAAAATTTGCATACTTATGAAAAAAACTTTAACCTTGACCATAACTTTTGAACAGTAAGGGGTAGGGCTTTCATACTTCACATATGTAATCCTTGTGAGAAAACCTTTCATTGGATATCAAAAACTTTGACCCTTTGATCTTGAACTTGGAGTTGACCTACTTTTAAAAAAACATTTTACTGTGGCCATAACTTGTTAACGGTCAGGATTAGGGTTTTCATCCTTAAAAAAATTCAACTCCAGTGTTACTTTCTAAATAAATTACATATGATAGTATGTTCATATTACCCACAATATGTCATAAAAAATAACATTTCACCCACAAAGACACCGAAAGCGGGGGACCACAATTCTTTGAATTTGCTTGTTTTAATTATTATAAAATTTAACTAATAGGTACATGTCGATCGTCTGTGTTTATTTCCTTATAAATCATTCCCCAAGTTTAAAATTGGCTTTGGAAGCAATTGAAATACGGGAGGCTGAATGGAGGTGAAAAGAGCTATTGTCCAGACACGAAAATCTTATTTCGGTGGAGATGGGGCTAGAAACAAACTTCTTTCTGTTCAATGGACTATTTTATGTTTTATACACTACAGGGTCTGGTTTAAAGGTTGGGCGGGTGTAAACCTTCGCCCAAATGTCATATGCCTATATAACATATGTCTATCTTTGCAAAAAAAGTAAGAGGTAAGCACACCCCCAACGTTTCTAACGCCTATGTTTAATTTTTCGAGGTGAGGTAAGTCAGCATTGATAGCTGATCTATAGCTTAATGGCGCACCCCTGTGATCACTACCATTTGTCTTTTCAATTGATCTTTGCTCTTTCGGACTATTCAGTAATCTTGTTGTTAAAATGTGATACGTTTAAGTGGAAATTTAAGCGAAATGCAAATTTAGCTATTTGTCCTTAAAACTGGTATTTTATTTTTAGCGAGATGTTATTGTAGCGATTTTAAAATGCATATTAATAAAGTTATTACAAATAAAACACAATTGAATTTTAGCGATCTCGACACCCTCGCTAATAATGCCAAAATTAAATCCTTGCTAAAAAATTCTACCTAAGAAGGCAAGGTTCAAATCAGAGATCGTTGCTAATATGTACATGTGAACAACAACACTTGCAAGATTAATAGGAATTATTCAAAAGTTAATTTTAATCAGTTCTCTGAGAAATATAATCCTTTGATTTTTTATGAATTGAAATCAGAATTTCAGTCACCAAAAAATCTACAATATATTCCATTTGATTTACAGGCAATAAGTAGTGTTATTATGGATTAACAAATACTAAGTATATAAGTTCCTAAGTGAGAATAAGATAATTATGAAGTATCTCTGAACTATTTTAGCGAGTCTAAAATGTAAACAACTGGCTGCAGCAGAGATCGTGACCTACATGTTTGTGTATTGGACGTCGATTGCAGGCAAGGGAGAGAACAGAACAGTATACACTGAAACAAAACAGAAGGAAGCGTTCTGCCTGAATTGAAACATGCAATTAAATAAATTTGGGGTTAACACAGAGGCATCTGCGGCACAATAGTCCATATTGAGCTCCAAAATTCACCATTATTACAAAAGTGAAGTTTTTTTTCGCACACTCACCGTAAATTATCACAAAGGCGAAGTTATTGTCACCCCTCTGTTTTTGTAATTCATTAAAAAATTCTATTTCGACCGTAGAAATATCGTCCCGATCTTATAAATCTGTTTGGTGCTATCACTGTTGATAAAGGTGAATAACAGCGGGGCACTTATTTCGCTGCTTGTTATTGTCCACTTCATGAAATACTTGGTCGGAACTTCTCTAGAATTTAGGATTCCGCATATAAACTAGAAATATGTCCATAGGACATGAATGCCCCGCCGAGGCCGAGGATATATTAGAAAAGCAACATGAAAATTTGTATGTGTATAAAATTTGATCCGTACGGTTAAAAATGTATGTCAGATCCAGCATCCAAAGCAAGTCTGGTAGTGCCCATCCCTAGATGCATCATCCATGCAAGTTTGTTTCAGGCAGGGCTTATAGTTACTTGGGAATGAAAATATAGGTCAGATCCAGCATCCGAAGCAAGTCTGGTAGTGTCCATCCCTAGATGCATCATCCATGCAAGTTTAGTTCAGGTAGGGCTTATAGTTATTTGGGAATGAAAATATAGGTCAGATCCAGCATCCGAAGCAAGTCTGGTAGTGTCCATCCCTAGATGCATCATCAATGCAAGTTTAGTTCAGGTAGGGCTTATAGTTACTTGGGAATGGAAATCAAGGTCAGATCCAGCATCCAAAGCAAGTCTCGTAGTGTCCATCCCTAGATGCATCATCCATGCAAGTTTTGTCTAAGTAGGGCTTATAGGTCCTTAGTAATGGACCTGCTCCAAAAACTTTATCCTGGTCACTCATCTGAAATATGTAGGTTAGATCCAGCATCCGAAGCAAATCTGGTAGTGCTCATCCCTAGATGCATAATTCGTGAAAGTTGGTCTGGGTAGGGCTTATAGTTCCTTGGGAATGGACCTGCTCCAAAATTTGAACCTGGTCACTCATCTGGAAAATGAAGGTCAGATCAAGCATCCGAAGCAAGTCTGGTAGTGCTCATCCCTATAGATGCATCATCTGTGCAAATTTGTATCAACATGTGAAGTTTGATAACACCATCTTGAATGGTGTGTTTAAAACTGAGCAAAACACTTATTTAAGAAAAGTGAGGTTGATGTCAAAAGAAAAGTCAAGGTCAAAAAATGTTGATACTGTTGCATAGCTCTCATCCATATCTATCAACATATGAAGTTTGATGAAAATGTCTTGAATAGTTTCTTTGAAACTTAGCTTTGAACAGAGCTAAACACAAAGTGTGACGGAAAGACAGAAGGACGGAAGGACGGAAGATGGACATGACAAACACTATATGCCCCGGCCATATTCATGGCGGGGCATAAAAATTACATTGTTACAATTCTACACAAGGTGCAACACAGCTGGACATCTATCGATGTCATACCGAAGGTAGATCATTTTTATTGTAAAAATGAATGATTCATGATGTAAAAAGAGCATGCATGTATATTTTAGAGCTATTAATCTAGTTTACATAATATTTAAACTTGTAAATACATTATAATGTGGCCTCTATACTCATAATTTTCAGAATTTACAAAAAAGAAAGTAATTATAAGGAATTTTAAAATGAACTTTGAAGAGGATGTAAAAACTTTAGATTAATATATTTATACTTCTCAAAATTTTATAAGGATCACTAGGTTATATATGTGTAATTTTACCACTAACATAACAACAGACAAAAAATTTACTCAAAAATGTGTTTACTCAGTTTATGAAAGGATATCTATGAACAACATGAATTTTACCAACAAGGAATGCTTGAAATCTTATAACAACACAAAAGGCATTTCATTACCAAAAAGTTAACAGAAAACCAGAGAAAAAATTGCACATTTTTTTGGAGAAAGTCCATCATCACATATATTCGATGCATAAACGTAGAGTCAATACCAAGTATGGCCTCCCCTTGCATCAATGACTGCTTGACAACGTCGAGCCATGCTGTCAATAAGCACCCGGATATTTCCTATTGGAAGGTTGTTCCACTCTTCAACGAGGGCGTTTCCCAGCTCTGCCAAAGTCGTGGGTTGTGCTCTACGGCATGACAGGGCAACTTGCAGCATGTTCCAAACATGCTCAATCGGGTTTAACTCCGACGGACGTGCTGCCCAGTCCATACGGACAATTGTCTCCCGTTGATGGTACTGCTCCACCACCCTGGCGCGATGTGGACGGGCGTTATCATCCATCAGGATGAACTCAGGGCCAACAGCACCAGCGTAGGGTCTAACATAAACATCGAGGATCTCATCATGGTACCGCACCCCCGTCATTGTTCCTCTCTCTAAGACATAAAGATCTGTTCGTCCATCCCTGCTGATTCCACCCTAGACCATGATGGAACCACCGCCATAATGGTAATGTTCACTGATGTGGGAATCATGAAAACGTTCACGCCGTCGTCTCCACACTCGTTGCCTCCTGTCTGTAAAGTCCAAACAATACATGGACTCCTCGGTTAACAGAAATGGAACCCAATTGTTCTGTGTCCAAGTGACATGGCCTTCAGCCCAGTCCAATCGCTCCCGCCGGTGTCGCACAGTCAGAGGGATTCGAACACATGCCCTTCTCGAGTTGAGACCTGCATTGTGAAGCCGATTCCGTATCGTCTGAGTCGAGACGTTTACCCCCGAGGCGTTCAGAAGGTCGCTACGCTGGCTGGTTGCTGTCCAGAAGGGGTGGCGTCGTGCCTGAACAGCCACAAAATGGTCTTGTCATTGAGTTGTTGATCTATGACGACCACCCCCATGTCTGTGTGCTGCGGTACCAAAAGTTTGTTTACGGTTCCAGGCTCTGTTTTCAACGCTTTGGCTGACGTTTAGCGCATTTGCAACATCACGTTGTGAATAACAAGCGTCAAGCATTCCAATACATCTACCTAGTTTTTCTGTCGTTAGGCGACGTCTTACACGTTGAGGGGCCATTGTGTTGATAAACGTAGTGTAAACACTCAGGTGAGTTCAATTGTGCAATTGTAGCAAAAGTATACACTGTGAGGAGAAACCATTTCCATGACATGAAATACACGTGTAAGTTTGTTGAAGACATTTTTTTTTTGCATTTGGACAAAATATTGCCAGTTATACAGTTATTGATTATCTCAAATTATATAAAATTTTAATGACCGTTATCAAATTTTGAGTAGTATATAATAGCTAAAGATTTGTTTTCAAGCTGCATTTATATGCCTTGTAACTGAAAAATATGAAATAATAATTTTTAAACTATACATTACAAGTATTCTGAGTATTTTTATTTGATCGTTATATTTTAAATCGTAAAGCTAATAATATAGATTTTGAATTGATTGGCGACTTTAATTACTAAAATAAAATCACAAACCACCTAATCTACTATTTGGGAAGTCCAATTTTAAAATGCAGAATTTATATTTCTTTAAAATGTCAAAATGGGCCTGCTTTTGGCAAAAAAAAAAAAAAACAAACAAACAAACAAACTAAAGAGGGAGTTTTTGATTGTATTAAATGCTAGCTGCATTAATGATAAGTGTTTTATCCTTGCTCCTGGGCACTTTTAATCTAATTTCACTTTTACCTATAAAGAATGTATACATGTACTAGCATTCGTGGAAAAGTGAGACTGAGATCAAGAGTGGGCCCATCTAGGTTTTATGGCCACAGAGCCTACATGCTGCAATTTCAAAAATATATGACACCTACATTATTATCTTTTTCATACATTCACATATTTATGGCAAAGATTCTTTTGTTAACATTTCTATATTTGTTTAACAGAGCATTGTCAAACACTCTAAATCCGTCGTTATACCCTATAACTCCCATCAATTTCCGGAAACTCCATGCAGTTTGTAATTGAGAGCACTTGTGACGAAAAATTCATGCATGCATGCTGAAAATCTCTATTCTCATTCATTTAGCTATAAAGCAATCAAGTTAAAAAAACAAATTTACACTATTTTAATTATAAGTATCATATTGATATCAGTAAGCATCTTTCTCCTTATGTGCTATTCCACCGTATACGACGGGTAACGCGGGGGAGTCGCTAAAAAAAGTATGGGGAATCGATTTTCAACGGAGTCAGAAGTGATGTGGGTCACGTCTTTTTTTGGTATATGTAAGATCTATTATACAAAAACAACTAACCCACGGAAGGTAGCAATAGTTAAACTTTCTGTTGGTCATCTGTCCGGCTAGCATATACGTCTAGTTTTCTCAAATACTTCGAAACTATTCGACAGATTTCATATTTACGTTGATCAAGTGGTTAAGACATGCATAGTTTGCACAATCTACGACTTGTTTAGGGATTATAACAGTTAAAACAGCAAAAGCAAACGTTAACCTTTCAAATGCAACAATTGAAATTTGGCTAGACTTTATAAAAATTATTAATTAAAACATTTTTCTCTTCAGAAAGAAATTGTTACGTATAAAATCATGATAAAATTTCATAGAACGTCAAGAATGAAATAAAAATTTCAAATTTTATTTAACAATTGTGTCCCAACACATACCTGAATAAACGAGATTTTTAGATTTCTCACGTTCATATGAAAAGAGTTTTTTCTCAGTCACACTTAGGTCGCAAAAACGTCGTGTTGCGCCCCCTGGACATACCATTGCTAACAAAATCATTACTAATTTATTAAAAAAAAATAATTTTATGATATATTGTTAATGTTGTCGATAGAAAAGATGATGCTTAATAGAAATTTAAAAATTTATTGATGTACCTAAAGCGGTTTTAATTTTATGGTGTTAGTCCACGAACTTTTTGATAACCCCTCGTAATATCAATCGTTGACACTCTGAGATCAGTTAATTTAATTGATTACTTGTTTGAAGACTTTTAAAAAAATAGAATTGCAACTTGGGCAGACGTCGCGCACGATGTTGGTGACATTTTGGTAACGTCAAAATGCCATTATTTTACATGATGTTCTAGAAAAATTAATTTGATATTACCTTTTTGCCTACATTTTTATGAGGGAAAAAATAAACCCAGTAATACCGCCAATTATATAATGCATTTCATTGAAAATACATGCATGTAATTAAATTCTCTGCCGTTTTGCAAGGATATTGCGTAATCTAGGAAATATAGGCATAATTTGCTTCATTTAATAAAAAGCTTGGTAAGAATAATAAAATTTGTTCGAAATTGCATTTTTTTAATAAACTATAAACATAAGTTGCTTCATTTAATAAAAAAGCTACGTAGGAATAATAAAACTTGTTCGCCATAGATTGTCCAAAGACAGAAGAATCAAACTTCTAAATGAAGCACAGAAATATAATAAAAATTTTTATAGCTTTGATAGTTCTCAAAAATAATTTTGGATCATTACATGTGAAAATATGAATGTCTTACTTCAACTTGGAGAGTAACTTAGGTTATCATTCGTAAACTATAGTTTACAACCGTTAAATATACAGATGAAAACTATACCTAACGATTCGTTAACTAAAGTTTATGGACTGTAAACTATAGTTTACAGTCGATAAACCTATTTTATCAATTGTGAAACTAGGTTTATCTCATTTTTGTAAATTTGGCGTGCCATATATACCTACATGTAGTCCATCTATGTGACATTTCAATTATTATCAAAATTTGAGATACTGCAAGTTAAATTTCTGTCTAGAGATCTTTTTCGTAATAACATGACAACATTCTGTAAAATTTAAAATAAATTACGACTTGTATTTTTTACCCAGCATAACAAAATTGGCCATTTTACGAATCTTAAAATCTTTGTGACATTGAACCTCCAAAGTTTGTGACACACAATCTTATTCAATATACTCAAAATAAATCGGCTAAATAGCAGAAACCCAACATACATATCCACACAAAAGATCAGTCTAATTAAAATATACTTCCTCGCACTAAAAAAGGATCATTGAGATGAAATTTCAAAATTGATATAGCTCATGCAATTATTTTTTCTAAGTAACCGAAGACTTGATTTTTATGTGTATCCCATATTTCATCGATTTATGTGCGTCTACATCTCTGTCTTGGATTTTGAGTAACGCGTTTAGAGCATACGGATTGAATGAAATCACAATTGTTAGAATTTACATCATTTACATTAAATTTTGAATTTTTCTGCCAAATTTTATGCTTATATCGTGTCTTTTATGGAAGTTATCAATATTTTGTTATTGCATGTGCGACGCTCCTGTTACCCGTCTACATGCCTTTTTTGACGTAATTTACTCAATAAACGAATTAATATATTGGATAAATAGAATAAATAACAATATTTTTGTTAAAATGTATTAAGTATACAATTACCCACCGAATGATATATAGTTTTTATATGGTGAATTGTTTTAAAATTATGAAAATACGGCATATGCCGTCGCAATAGCAATTTTTTACCTTTTGACACCAACATCGTGCGCGACGTCGCAGCATTATCCTTTGGATATGTGTAATTTTAAATTATAATACACATTCTGTGCAAATGAGACTAATGGCAAAGTTGCTGCTCAATGTAACACTGTCGTTGAAAACTGTTTTGTATATCAATAATAATAGAAATGTGCAAAAATGTGAGATCCCATCGTTGCAAACCACGGCCAAAATGTACACTTCTTTCCCATTCTGGCCGTGGTTGAACGAGGAGAGAATTCTTCGTAGCTCATTGAAATATTGACCAATGCGAGTAACGCATAGTCGGATGATGAACTTTATTGCAACCTTTCAATATCCAATCGCAATATAGGAAATATTTTTGTATACTGTTGATGCCAGTTGTTGATTTCGATTTCGATGGAAACAAAACTTGCCACTGACTGAATATGATCACAATAGAAAGGCGTAAATATTCCAGATTACGACACTTTTTGTGATCAAGCAGCCACGGGTAGGAGAGAGTTAATGCAAACTCAGGGCCGTTGCTTGAGACAATGGTTGGACCCCGTCCCTAAGCTAGGTCGATCGGTTTTATTTAGTCCTTTCATGTTATTTGATATACCAAAACATGCTCTTAAGACATTGCTAATAATTACAAAACATAAATGTAATAAAATTCCGGTTTTTATTTTGCGCCCAACTCTCATAGGTTACCCCCATCTTCTTCATAGTAGAAATATTCGAAAGCAAAACATACACACAGTATATTGTCACTCCATGCAGTTGTGGTGAGCAGACTTTAACAATAGAACACATCCGGCGAATCGTAAACCTTAACAATAACATGCCCTGTTTACAAAAACTGTGTAAGTTTCACGGGTGTGTTCAATTTGCTACACTCTGTACATAACACTTAGGGCGGAATGACGATACTTGTGAAGGGAGTTTTGTTTTATAAAGAAAAATTGATAAAATATTAACTTCAAATCTGTGTTTTTGCACATCATTCTATTGACATCTTTTTAATAAAACTGACATCAACATGATCAAGCAAGCATATAATTATTTCATAAAATATCATAAATGAATTATTCAACCAAAACTTCATTTGAGTAATATACTGGTAAAAGGAATAAAATACTGATTAAGAAACAAAATGTGCAAAATCATTTCCGTTTATGCACGTATTCACTCTTTATTGAAAGTGAGAAAGGTCGAACGATATCGAACCCGACGTTAAAATGAAAGAAAATCGAGGTGATTGGATGGAAATTGGAATAATTATACTTAGCATTCGCTAATACAATGAAATTATGTATATATTTATATAATGAAAGTTTGTTTTGCTAAAAACTTACTAAGAAATGTCAATTAATGACCAAGTTTATTTTTTTCAATATATAAAGTAAAACTGGTGTGTTCCAGTGTGTCGAGTTTTACTTAAACTTTTAAAAAATGTGTGTGGTGATCAATATATTTCAGTGTTTTCTATTGCAGAACCGCAAAACTTTTCGTATTTATTTCCAAAATTTTTCTCATTGATTTTTTTTCCTTTAATTTTTACATAGTTCTACTCATAGCATGCTGAACACATGTTTAAATTGAAAAAAGCACCCCAGCTCTGACTTAGCTATAGATGTCTATAATCAGTCAAATATTCAAATATGAAAGAAATGAAAGACAGTCAGACAATGAAATATGTTAGGAGTTAAATCCAATAATTGCCATTTTGCGATTTTCAATATGTGATTAATATAGTATAAAAATATGCAATTCCATATAAATTTAATACTCTGTTGCATTTCATAAATTGGTGGACATCGAGGTTCAAACACTCTGTTGGAAAGGGGGTCCTTTTTTTCAACGGGGGTCAATTTTTTATTGGACGCACAAATAAAAAAATACCGCTAGTCCTGGGACTACAGAATGACCCCTAGTCATCATTTGATGGGGAGGGGGTCATTATTCGTCTTTACATCGGCATAAATACGGACTTTCTGTACTATTAGCCTTAATACTATTATTGTTTTATTCGACAAACTGTTAATTTTTATGCTTCTTCTTTTACCCTGTTACTTTTTACAATGCCGTGCATGAAGAAAATAAAAGGTGGATTTGTTATACTATTTTGAATAATGTTTTTGTAAAATATTGTTTCTATAGTGACATTCAATATAATATTATTATCTTACCTTTTGTCTTGACTTTGCACATCTCCAGTATCCTATGAAGTTCTATTGGAAGTAATAATTATGTATTATAAAGAGCACTTTCTTAACATAAGACTGTACATGAATCAAATCTTGGAATAAAAATAACCTTTTATACATTTCTATATCTCAGTAGAAATGTTTTAGTTTTCCTGATAATAGATGGTTTGTTCTGCTAGATGCAGTACATTTCAACGAATAAAATGATTTGCTACATTTAACAAAAAAGACATTTGAGCGCTTTTAAAAAGACAAAGTGAAGAGCTCAGGCAAGTACGAATAATTTGGCAATATCGGTACGATTTCACTGTTTTGGTGGATTCGGTACCACATTCTTTTCGTTCTTGTTGTTATTTATTCAGCTTCAAAATATACACTGTAAAAATTATTAGGGAAATTTACTAAGAAGACTAAAAAATTTACTGGCCATACAATCACTACCTTAAAAGTATTTTATACTATGTATTTGGTATACTTACAATACTTGACGTTTAAGAGGACAAGATAGGCTAATACACCTTTTTGGCCCCTAGTTTGTAATGCCATTTAAGGACAGATGATACAAACAAATTTTTTCTTTGAAAAAAAAATATTAATATCATGTCACAAGTTTAGAAAAGTTGATGGTTCTAAGATTTTTTTCTATTAAGAACTGGACTATGAAAAAGACTTGGAAAATATTGGTAATTTTTCAATGAAAAAACAAATATAAACAAATCACATTCAGTAAAGGTTTTCAGGTGAAGACAAATTTCAGAATATGTTATCTTGGTGCTAAAACTGCATTATAAATTATATACCAATATATATAATAAAATATTTCCATTTCTAACTTTTTTCATGCAAGTCTCGTGCGCATCTGTCTATGTGGCTGACGCTTAGGAGGCCAAATATGCATGTAAATCTCATGCAGCTGCCTTTGTGTTTGACATCAGTGTGCAGGATTATTGAAATTGGCATGGAAGTCCTCGAGTAATATAAATCTATTAGTCTACATTTTTAATGCCTGAGTCTATAATTTTATTTCACAATAAAATTTAAGGAATCACTGTTTAGTTAGGAGAGTATGCCATGGCCTTCAAAAATAGTGGGAAGCATGGGCTTCGCCCGTTATGCTTAAATTATCCCATTTTTCCCACTATTGTTCATGTCCTGGCATACTCTCCAAACTAGACAGTGATTCCTTAAATATACCAAGCCAGGGGAATTTTATAAGAAAAGCTAAATGGTAAATTGGTGCAACAGTTAAAATAAAAACCTCTTAAAACCCAGCCACAGAATAAGTACGTGTATATGTTTTAAGTTGAAGAAAGTCAGAAAATCAGAAAATGTCAATTGCCGATATTATTTTCATTTAGCGGGTTTGTTAAGGCAGCACATGGATCAGAATTCGACAAATTAACACTTTTTCAAATAATATGTAACACACTTATAAATTGGAAAATTCATGGATAAAAATTTTGCTATCATTATGTATTCTATAGACTTTAATGGGACTTATACTATAGGAAGTATTACGCCAAGACGTTACGTGGTGACGTCTATAATTAGAAAATGCCTTAATGAAAATGTGAAAAGTTCAACACTACCCCCGGGATAATAAATTTCAATTTGATATTTTAAAAAACTCAAGTGCTGCTAGTCTTTCTGTCCATCACAAAAATTATTATTCAACACTTTCGGACGAAATCTTTCCAAATTTTTACATTTTCTTCATAATATCGAAAAAAAAAATGCTTCGTGTCCTGTTCACCATATAATTCTAGCAGAAAATCCCCAATCTGAATGATACTTTTGTCGTCCTGACCACTAATACGAGGGTTGTCCAAAAAGTTCGTGGACAATGATATTTTTGTGAAAATAAATGCTGCTATATAAATCTTTTATGCATCCAAATTTTTCTTATGAAAAAACGAATCAGAATGATTTAATTTTTATCGATGGAACTAGCTGTAGATCTGTAGCTCTCCAAAAAATATATTGATAAACTGGAGAGCTACAGAGCCACCCATTGAAAAAAAAACGTATATTTATTACGCACAAAAAAGTGCGCTGGGTTCTTGATTTATTTCTCCATGTTTTCAAAACTTTAATCTCAAAATCTTACTAACCGTGTGTTCCTAATATATATTCTTTCGCTGTTTCCACCAACAAATATTCCCCATAATTGTTGTTTATAGTCCCCCTGAGCCTGATATTGTAATCAGCGAACATTTTGCTTATTTATACTGCCATTTTGCTTTCAAAGATAATTCGGTCCAATATGCTTCGTTCAGATGTCAACTACAAGAGTACTTGATTGAAGATTAAGGAATTTTTTAAAATCTTTCCTTTTTTGCAATTGAGAATTTGGAATAATTAATCAAGAACTGAGCGCACTTTTTTGTGCGCAATAAATATACAGTTTTTTTTTCAATGGGTGGCACTGTAGATCTCCGGTGTATCAATATATTTTTTCGGAGAGCTATAGATCTGCAGGTAATTGGAACGTAATTTCTTTGTAAAAATCGGGGTCTTTAAAGGTCGCCGAAAGTGCGCACGCATCAATGTTAAAATGACATAAACTCTAGTATAATGTGTTTTGATAAAAAATATTTTCTATATAAGACAATTCAAAAATTAATTAAAATTTTATATAACACAAATAAAAAGGCTATAACCATTTTATGATATCATAAGTATCTCTTCCTTTATAGTCAGTACAAATACTAAACAAAAACCCGAACAAATATGTGTTAAAAATGGACAAAAAAGCGACGTCGGCCGTGCGCACGGGGCAGCGTCCAATTAAAAAATTACTTTTTACACGGTTGAGACAACGTAATCTTTAAACAACTCAAAATTATTGAAATATATTTGGAGTATCTATTCGAGATTGGTATATACGATATGTCAACGGTGTATACAAATTCAGAGACACTACAAGAATTTAAAAACATATCTAATTTACTTATAATGGAGATGCCCATTCATGACGTTGTGATAGATTTAAGTGCAGCGTCAAACTGAGCTGTGCAGTTTGGGTAAACAAGCTGTTTATTTAGATGACGCTCATAAATTTTTGTGCATTGTTCTGAACTTTAAAAATTAAATGAATTATAATCTTTACTTAAAGATTATAGCTAGCATTTGGAAGTGTGTTGTGCCTTAAAAAAGAAATGAATTGGGTGTGAATGAACATGTGTTAATTCAAATTCACAATGTTTGACGTTATAATGAAATTAGCTTAACGTTAGACTGGTCCATGCGCAGTGGCAACGCACTTCGAAAAAATTACGCACTTTCATGGTTAGGGTTAGGGTTTTTTTTCAAAGTGCGTTAAAATTGGGACAAATCAACGCACTTTGAAAATAATTTTCAAAGTCCGTAAAGTCTACATCATTATATTTTACCATGGAGACTCTTAACGCACTTTGAAAAAAAAATAATATTTAAGTCGTGGAGAAATTTTATTTGTTATTTATATTTCAAAAAAGTAAAGAATTGATTTACTCCCGTCGAAAAGAGGAGAAGACGGATATAAAATCCCTCAGTCCAAATCTTTATCTTTCCAATATATAGCTGTCGGTAGCAAATGGGAAAGGGGAGCAATAAACCTAAAAAGGGCACGCTGCATTTTCAATGTATATATCTTTCCAAAAAAGGGTAGCCCCCATCCCCTCCCCTGGCCCTTTGCCCAGTATCGATGTCTATGCTATACTCAAAGCATTCATATAATTATGTATTTACCTAACTGGTGTGACGTTGAAAACTTTCAATAATAAATGAGTTAATTAAACCAGATCATAACAAGAAATTTTAAAGTACAGTAAAACATATGAGAGAAAAGAATTTTTATAGTTTTGAACAAACAAATTGGCCCCTTTTTATTATGATAAATGCTAAGTTGCATAAAGCCGTCCTTTGTTAGTACCCCCTATACATCTTTACATCTACTTATCAATGACTAGAATTTAAAAAAGGGGGACGAATTAATGAACTGAAACAATCGCCATTCTTTTTTGAAGATCCTTTAATTTTCCTTTTTATTTTTTTTAAAACCTTAAATATTTAAAATGTCAATATATCAGGTCCTACAGTGACTTTATTATAAATAGTTATTACACCAAGATCTGTTATTTATCATACAAATTATTTGAAGGAATATTGATAAATCTTAACATTTATTCAAATATGGTAGATATTAACACACTTTAAAAAAAAATATTTTTTTCAAAGTGCGTTAGCTTGGTCCCAAATTTTAACGTACTTTGAAAAAAATTTCAAATTGCGTAATTTTTCAAAGTGCGTTGTATCAATGTGCACAATCTGGGCTCTTTTAAGACACTAATTTTTACAAAAATATTAAGTTTCTTAAATAAAAATTAAACAATTCTGACTTGATTTTTCATAAGAAATATTTTGATATACAATAGATGCATATAGAACCATTTATTTAACAAAAACGTCATTGTTCACGATTTTTTTTGGACAACCCTCGTACAAACCTACCTTCGTATATAACTTACCTTCGTATTTGACCTTAATATGTGCAACCACAAAAAAATGAGTAAAAAGCCTTATACACTGTATGTCAGTCGCACGCAGATGTAGCACAAATATTTCATGTACTTTGAAAAAAAGGTTTATGCAGTGCATTAGGAGAACTTGATATTAGAATCAAGTAGCAACATCTTTGATTCTTGAAATTTTGAGTTCTCAATCCATCTTTACATTTAAAAAATGGTACTACAGTAGGTGACAAAAAGATAAATAAAATAAAAAAATTATCAAAATTTTCGTAAACATATATACTTGTATATATTAAAAAACCAGAGGTCTCTGTTGGGACTGAAGCTCTCCTGGTCTGTACTTATAACAAAAAAAATAGCAGTTGGACGTGAAAATTTGCAACTTTAAGCAAAATAATAATGATCTTTGATTTAGTCTCTTCTTATGACAAAACTGAAATCAGACCAAAACTGTTGGAGTAGCCTTTAAAAAGGATTTTACAAAAGTTAAATTTTAGTTATAATTGCAACATCATTCATCAAAATTTAAACAAACAAAACAATAAAGGGAATTATGTATCTCTGTATACTCTACTTGAATACCGCATTATATTAAAAGCAGACCAAAACTGAAGAAGGGGTAACATTTTGAAAGTATTTCAAATTATTTTTTAAGTAACCACGGTAACACCGTTCATCGAAATCAAAAACCGATATACAGAATTATGTATCTTAGTGTAGTCTACTTGTGTGCCAAGTTATTAATTAAAATCGAACCAAAAGTGTAGGAGGAGAAGCATTTGAAAATTGTTTATAGATAGACTGACGGACGACGGACAGCTTACTATTGCATAAGCATAAAATATATAAAATAAATCTTAATATCTTAACATTTAATTCGAATGCTTACATAGCTTTTTGTCAAAATTGGTAAATTATTCAATTAAATAAATCTTGATTTAGAAAGAAAACAAATACAAATTTATTTCTAGTAAACAAAACAACTACAAATACCTTCTGTCTCTCTTTCTTTAGCAATCAGATTGAATTTTGTATCTGAAAAACAATCTCATCATAAATAGGGTAACAAATAATGTTTGGAACAATCTTTTCACCCTCATAATTTTAATCGTTCCAAGTACAAAAACAGCATTTATTTTCACTTAATATACTTTAAATTTTCAAATTATTGCAAAAAAAGTATAGGTCATCATACTATTTAAGATGCCAAACATAAATAAATAAAAGTCTACGTCAACATAAAAAAAATCGCACATTTTTGGTAAAAAGTATTATGAAAAATACGTACGTAAAAAGTGGCTTAAAATGCAAGATTCTGATGCTAAGTGTTCCTAAATACCTCCTTTTTATAAAAAAAAAACTTCTGAATTGTAAATATCAGGGAAATTATTTTACAATATTATATAACTTTGTGAAATCCGGTAATCTGATTGGTCAATACGAAGTACTTATTTTTTAATAACGACCGCTGAAAGCGAATGATGACTCGCACGAGCTGCCTCGTTTTCACTTTCGCTTTAGCAAACATGGAAGTTCGCAAGTTGTAGGTGAGGAAAAAAATTTAAAACATATAGGCCTAGTGAAGAACTCTGAGACTGATAATACAAAAAAATTACTAGGATATTTGTGAATATTTTTTGGAAAAATTAGCACATACCATTTCAAGGTTGATTCGACCTTTCCAATCAGCCAGCAGAGTTTTGACACTGTTTATGTGATTACGGAGATTAAAGAAAATATAGACAAGCATACCATGTAAGATTGTATCTTTTCTTATAGGACATAGGTATTTAATATTTTTCAGTGCATTTTCGTCTGCAAGTGTAAACAAGGGCGGTTCTCAATCTGGGGGAGGGGGTACTCTTTGTTATTCGGAGATAGATATCTTGCGTCATTATCATGATATGCCATATGGGGAATTTATTGCCAAAACAATTTCCTCTGAGAAATATTCAATGAATTCTGAAACATTTCCATTCAACTTATTCGAGGTTAATACTATCTCTGTAAATAAAAGGATGATATACATTGCATTAATAAATTTGGGAAATTATTATTTATATAATATAATAAATATGGACTCAATGCACGGTCAATATGCATATATAATGACCCACGATGACTGATATTGACCTCAGATATATGAAGTATATCGAACTCGGGCTAGCGCCCTCGGTCGATATACTACATGTATCTTCGGTCAATATCTGTCATCCTGGGTCATTATAAATGCATATTGACCTACATTGAGTCTATATTTGTATATTAGAAGTACAATGAAGGAAATGACTCAATGAAAAGACCTTAGAAGGGGTTATTGCCCTTGGCAACATTTTTTTGAAAATTGAATAATTGATTAAAGAAAGAAAACCTGCATTTTAAAAATTCTTTTCCTAAACAATATTTATCATTACATCTATTGTAAAGCATTCTTCCGAAAAATATAGTTCAAATAGGTATAGATTTAAACTAATTAAAGTTTTTGCAAAAACTTATAACATTTTATGTGGGTGGAATTACATGTACATTAATTTGTTTTGAAATATAAGTAGGTATTTCATGAGTGGCAACATATTTTTTTTTTCTTAATGTACAAGGAAAAGGCAATGGCCTTGATTTTTTCTTCTTGTATAAACAGATTTAACCATATAGGGTCTATAAGATAAAACTACCACACTGACATAAATAATTTGATAAATTTTGATATTGGCTAAATCGAATTTTCTCTACTTTTCTTAAATCTTTTGGGTTTTTTACATGCTAGAATTTTTCAATTTTTTTTTTTATTTTCACGTATGGAGAAGTTGTCATATATACATGTAGATACAAAATGATACAAAAACAAAAAAGTTTTAATCTTTAACTTAGAGAGAAAAGACACTTTTATGGATTTTTTGGCTCAAATCCATCCTAAAACTGAAAACCTCTAAAAGCTAACATGATAGTAGTTTGTTTGGAAAATCATATATATTTGATATATTTCAAAACTTTAAGGACATGCCCAACGTAGATTGAACTGTTTTGTCTTTTTCCCAAAAAGTATAAAAGTTCTAATTCTCGAAGAAACTGTGTTTTATATTTTAATGTCTATATATGGTGTTGTAAACTTCTTCTCAAGCAAACTTCAATAAGAGAAACATCTAGGATATATGTTTTGTGTTATATATATATATATATATATATATATATATATATATATATATATATATATATATATATATATATATATATATATATATACCGGTCACGGTAGCCTAGTGGTAGAGCGTTCGCTTCGTGATCGGGATGCCCGGGTTCGATTCTGGATCGCGGCGCCGCGTCATACCTAAGACGTAAACATAGGTAGTGACTGTTCCTTCACCAAGCGCTCGGTACTAGAATTGAAAGTCACGGGTCTTTCGGATATGACCTTAAAAACGTAGGCCCCGTGTCACGGTAGGCGTTGGCACGATAAAGAACCCTCATTGCTCAATGGCCCTGAGTGCCGAGTATAGGTCTAAATTTGAAGCCCTTCACCGGCATCGGTGACGTCTCCATATGAGTGAAAAATTCTCAAGAGGGACGTTAAACAATATACAATAAATCAATCTATATATATTTTTCTTTTAAGTGTTTTGTATTAAAAAAATTATGAAATTTACAGAATTAAAAGGACAATATCACTAAGTGATGGTATCAGTGATATTAAATTTGGCCATTTTTTGTATTAGAGGCAAGGTTAGGCCAAGGTCATTACCTTTTCCCCGGACATTAAGAATATACAATTACTGTTGTGCCATGCAATCTGTATTTGCTTTTCAAAAGATAGCATTTTTTTCATTTTGCATTTTCCATATAGGGCCTATAAGATAACGTTACCAAGTTGACATAAAGAATTTAACTAAAATGGAAATTTGCTTATCCGAATTATCTCTAATTTTCTAACTTTTTTAGGATATATTAGATAATTTTATATTATTTTTATATTTCACATTTTCGTATTTTCACATATGATTAAATTGTCACATAAAGATACAAAAGGAAAAAAAATTGATCGTTTACTAAGAGACAAAAAGCATATTTGACGGATTTTTGGCTCAAATCTCTACTTACAATGTAGATTGTAAGCTTATAAAAGCTGACATAGTTCTTGTATGCTTGGAAAATCATATTTATTTAATATATTTTGAAACTTAAGTCCCTTGTTATAAATCTATCTCACATTCGAAAATTTCTTCAAATCTTTGAGTGTGTAAAAATCAATTATAAATTTATTGCTCTATAATAATTCTGAGAGGCAGAATAGAACTTGAAATACTTTCATACGCCACCATTAAAATAACAATAAAATTCGTGCTAGTCTTCAAACGCCGTTTACCATTTCTTTTGAAAGTTGTACAACTGTGATGAGGAAAGAAAAATATTATCTTTTTAATCCCTCACATCTAAATATATAAGACATAAATGCAAATATACTTTGAATAATTCAATAAATCAACTACTCAGATTACGAAGAAGATTCCTACTTTAAATTATCCATGAATTTACATCAATTGATGTCTTTTAAAAAATCAAAGGTAATGCGTGTTGATTATTTGTCGATGAACATCTGATAGTTATATAATGGTAATTTAGGTATATCTAGAAAAACTATTAGTAGGTAAGGTATGTTGCCTATGTTCTTGAAAGAATAGTAAGCCAAAGGAAATATGTTTACATTAACAGGTATATGAATAGTAAGCAAAACAATAAATTACCTTCCATCTCTCTTTCTTGAGCACTCAGTTTTTGTTTTATTTCTGGAAAAAATTCATATACTATCAACAACAATTGTCAAAAATCTAACATTTGATATGAGAAATTCTCAATCCCGTGCAATATTTAAAAGAAGTGTTCAACTTTTTCTGCTTAAACAACGCAATGAGTATGTGTGATTTTTTTTCTTTCTCTCTATACTGAAATGCTGATGTTTTTATTTGTTTGTAACATGCTGCTTGATTTTTAGTGTTCCCATAATTGTAATTTTATTTATTGTATACATGCATTGTATATGTGTTTTCAAAGAAGGCCACGAGGAAGACAAGTGTTCGCACTAATCGGGTTACCATCTCTAAATAAATTATTATTATTATTATTATCATTAACATTTAGTAACACATAAAAAATATAGAACTGCACATCCTTTAAGAAAAGATTAGGAAAAAGTAACTATTATGTTTCTCAATTTTATAATTTGTGCTAATTGTCTGATCGTGCTTCACATAATTTAAAAGAAAAATAAACAAATCATATTTTTGTGTTAGAAATTTATTTAACTGTACGAGGGTTGTCCCGTAAAATCGTGGACAAGTTGTCTAGTTTGAAAAATAATCATCACTGCGTTCTGAAATTTTCACCACTTTTTAGTAGATAAATTATGAATATACATAGCAAATTTCAAATATATATATGCATAGGTAAACAAATTGTGATATTTTATGTTATGTACTGTATCGCCCTACGGCGCACGGATGATAACGTCAAAGTGTCTAAAACAGCGTCACGTTTCATCTTTGCTAAACTTAAAGTTGGATAAGCCCCACTTAAATTTAGAAATTTTTATTGATTTACATATGTGAGTATCTATAACCAGTTAAGAAACCAATGTGGCACACTCATGCGATCTTCTGAATATTTATTAGCAAGTTACACACAGTATTCTCACCATCATTCAACTAAAAGAGAATCTCACATCGACCGTCGACAGTGACAGCGTCCTTTGCTATTACAAATGGCAGTCTGTCCATATGTTTTGTACTATCTGGGGACTCGACCACGAAGACTTCACTAAGAAAACTTTCATTTCATTTATATACTAAAGATCTGGTGATAATTTTCACATTTTCTTTCTTCTGTATTCATTTAAAGTCTCTTAAGGCGTCATTACAACATCCTAATCTCTCTGAACTGCTCTCCGGTGCGCCGTAACGTCATAAAAAGTCGCCATTTTTCGTGCATTGTGTTTATTACTTTCCCATTTCAAATGCTCGGAAAACTGCCAAAAATTAACCAAATGCCTTGAAATTTTTTAAAAGATGACAGAATTGATTAAGGAATGGAATAAGGATAATTTTCATCCTAATCTTATGTTTTGAAAACTTTTATTACGAATTAATTCTTATGTCTTCTCTAATATAACCTTGCTATTTTTACCGTGCGCCGTAGGACAATACCTTGTGCACATTCAAGCAGAATAAAATCTTTATTTTTGAATATATATTATAAAAAACATTATGATTCACTTAAATATGATGAATAAACATTTACTGAAAATTTCAGCTTAGTGCGCCCATTACTTTTCGAGAAAAACGCTTTGTCCACGATTTTATGGGACAACCCTCGTAAATGCTTTTTAATAAGCTGCATTTTTGAAAATTTTATTTTGCTGGTAAAATCTGTTATTATGATTAATCTGTAGGTAATCTAAACCCTTATGATCAATTAAATCAATATAAAGTTTGAAAATGTTTCAGAAGAAATATTTCTGTACGAGTGAATACACAGAATTATATTGTTGTACAGGACGACAACAATTCAATTTGGCTTTAATCAAAGCGTATAAAAAGTTCTTTCGTAGAAAATATGAACAACAGAAGTTTATAAATGTTCTGTTTTTTGTTTTTTTTCATTGAAATTGTTAATTTCAAATTTGCAAGATATTTCAGATGTCAAACATGCAGTTCATATTGCTTAAACAGTGTCTATATTTATATATATCTCGAGTACAGAAGTTCTCTCTTCGGACATCGTCTCTCTCTCTCTCATTAGATTGAAATGTAGAAAGATGACAATAATTACACAGATAAAAAATGCTATATTCTTGCAAACATGCAACAGGATGATAAAAGACAAATGCTTGTTTGAAAATCATATACCGGGGTATTTATGCAAAATTTTAGTCTAAGCAATGATATTTCTTAAAAATTACGCTGCATAAGACATGATTGGCTAGAAAATAGTAGTACTTAATGTAGCGAGTGGGTCTTACTGACGTTATTAACAAAAAGAGATAGGTCGCGCTGGTTGAAGTTCATCTTTACAGTCAGGTTACTTTGATAGATTCTGATGCCTCCAACATGCGTGAAAAATCCAAAATGTAATTTTAGGCTTATCAATGTAGCTCATATGTACTCATTTTCGTAGAGTGTATACAATCCAAAATTCTAAGGTCATTGTTTCGTATGACCTTTAAAAAGAAATGAAAAAATATATCAGTTGAGTCTACTTGTGTGACAAATTATATTGAAATCAAATCAAAACGGCAGCAGGAGTAGTATTTTGAATGTATTTTTAAAAAAATCTATTTTAGTAACCACGGCAGCACCATTCATTGAAATTTAAGAAAAACAATAAATTGTTTTAAATTAGATAAAAAACAATAAACTAGTAAAGTTTGGTTGTGTGCCAAGTTGAATTGAAATCAGACCAAAACTGTTGGAATAGCATTTTGAAATTACTTTTTAAAAATTCTTCTTTTAGTAACCACGGCAACACCGTTAATTAAAATTAAAAACTGATAAACAGAATTTAGTATCTTAGTGAAGTCTAGTTCTGTACCAAGTTTTATTGAAATCAGGCCAAACCTGTAGGAGGAGAAGCATTTGAAAATTGTTTATAGATAGACGGACGGACGACGGACAGCTAACTATTGCATAGGCATAAAATATATAAAATAAAACTTAATATCTTAATCTATAATTCGAATGCATACACACCGGTCACGGTAGCCTAGTGGTAGAGCGTTCGCTTCATGATCGGGAGGCCCGGGTTCGATTCTCGATCGCGGCGCCGCGTCATACCTAAGACGTAAACAAAGGTAGTGACTGTTCCTTCGCCAAGCGCTCGGCACTAGAAGTAAAAGTCACGGGTCTTTCGGATATGACCTTAAAAACGTAGGTCCCGTGTAACGGTAGGCGTTGGCACGATAAAGAACCCACACTGCTCAATGGTCCTGAGTGCCGAGTATAGGTCTAAATTTGAAGCCCTTCACCGGCATTGGTGACGTCTCCATATAAGTGAAAAATTCTCAAGAGGGACGACGTTAAACAATGTACAATCAATCAATCAATCGAATGCATACATAACTTTTTGTCAAAATCGTAAAATTATTCAATTAAATCAATCTTGATTTTAAAAGAAAACAAATACAAATTTATTTCTAGTAAACAAAACAACTACAAATACCTTCTGTTTCTCTTTCTTTAGCAATCAGATTAAATTTTGTATCTGAAAAAAAATATCACCATAATTAGGGTAACAAATACTGTTTGAAACAATCTTTTCACCCTCACAATTTTAATGGTTCTAAGTGCAAAAATTGCATTTATTTTCATGTAATATACTTTAAATTTTCCAATTATTGCAAATTCTGTATTGGTCACCATATTATTTAAGATGCGAAACATAAATTAATAAAAGTGTACGTCAACATAAAAAATCGAACATTTTTTGTAAAAAGTATAATGAAAAAAAATTGGACTTAAAAAGTGGCTGAAAATGCAAAATTCTGATGCTGAATGTTCCTAATTAAATACTTCCTACGTAAAACGTACTTTTGAATTGTAAATGTCAGGGAAACTGTTTTACATTAGAAGTACAATGAGGCAAATGCCTGAATGAAGAGACGTTAGAATGGGTTATTGCCCTTGTTAACATTTTTTAAAGATTGAATAATTGATTAAATAAAGAAAATATGCAATTTAAAAATTCTTTTACTAAACAACATTTATCATTTTACCTATTGTAAAGCATTCTTCCGGAAAATATTATTTATTGGTTTTCTCTAGATACCGTATACAGAGGTTTAAGCTCACGAGAAGGCGCAGCCTTCGAGTGACCTTTTAACCTCTCTATGGGGTATCTGGAGAAAACCAATTAAAAACTTATACGGTAATTCGCATGGACAATAGCACTCTCCGATTTCTTAATATGGCAGGAAGATGATGTACAAGTTCCAAAAACATTTCCTAATATGGTTTTTCATTTGACATAGTTATGTTTTACAGCAGTTGGACCGTTCTGACGATCCATGTGGGAAATTTTACGATGATATGGAAACCCTTCTAAAGTCTACCGAGAGTAAAAACACAAGGAAATAATACAAGTTGGAGTGTGAAAACTTTAAAGATTAACTGCCTACCTCGCAGAAGATGGCCAGCCATACGCACCCCCTCCCTTCCAAGCACTGTACATGTTATGTGTCGGAATACTAAGGTACTTCCGAGATTGTGGCATAAACAAAATTTGTTTAAATGGATTGAAAAAGATATTATCGTTTCTGCTTGAAAGATGTCGACCTAATTCATTATTTTTTGTTTTTGTCAATATTTTGCAAACAAGTGTATGTAAGTGACAAATTATTAAAGATTGAAAATAAAGTTTTGTTTTGAATGCAATTCAAGGCTTCGTCTATGGGTTTTGAGGGCTCCACCCATGGGTTATGGTGTAGATAACCTTCGTATAAAACAATAGAAAAAATGCGACCTTTGGTGCATATATATATATATATATATATATATATATATATATATATATATATATATATATATATATATATATATATATATATATATATATATATATATATATATATATATATATATATATATATATATATATATATATATATGTGGAAACATGCTCAGATAGTGTAGTTTCAAGTTTGTTCAAATCATAACCCCCAGGGATAGGATGGGGCCAAAATTGCCGACCAAAATTTTACATAGAAATATATAGGAAATTTTTTTAAAAATATTCTGCTCAAGAATGACAAAGCCATAATTCATCATATTTATATGGAAGCATCCTCAAGTAGTGTAAATTCAAGTTTGTTCAAATCATGACCCCCAGGGGTAGGATAGGGCCAAAATGGCCGACCAAAGTTTTCAAAGATATATATAGGAAAATTCCTTAAAAAATCATTTTCTAAAAATAGCAAATCCATGATTGGTCATGGGAGTACTTTTGGATTTAAACTTTACAATAAATAGCCATATTCTACTTTTTCCTACCATTAGTACTAAGCTGAGCGATGTGCACCATGGGCCTCTTGTAACGATATACATGTATAACATAATTTTATTATCTTCGTTTATTTAACTTTTTCTTATTTTCACATATGATGAAATTGTCACATAAAGATACAAAAAGATACAAAAGGAAAAATTTTGATTGTTTACTAAGAGAAAAAAACACATTTGACGGATTTTTGGCTCAAATCTCTACTTACAATGTAGATTATAAGCTTATAAAAGCTGACATAGTTCTTGTATGCTTGGAAAATCATATTTATTTAATATATTTTGAAACTTTAGTCCCTTGTTATAAATCTATCTCACATTCGAAAATTTCTTCAAATCTTTGAGTGTGTAAAAATCAAATATAAATTTATTGTTCTATAATAATTCTGAGAAGCAGAATAGAACTTGAAATATTTTCATACGCCACCATTCCACTAACAATAAAGTTCGTGCTAGTCTTCAAACGCAGTTTACCATTCTTATGAAAGTTGTACAATTGTGATGAGGAAAGAAAAATACTATCTTTTTAATCCCTCACATCTAAATATATAAGACATAAATGCAAATATACTTTGAATTCAACTATTCAGATTAAGGAGAAGAATCCTACCTTAAATTATCCATGAATTTACATAAATTGATATCTTTTAAAAATCAAAGGTAATGCGTGTTGATTATTTGTCGCTGAACATCTGATAGTTATATAATGGTAATTTAGGTATATCTAGAAAAACTATAAGTAGGTAAGGTATGTTGCCTGTGTTCTTGAAAGAATAGTAAGCCAAATGAAATATGTTTACATTAACAGGTATATGAATAGTAAGCAAAACAATAAATTACCTTCCATCTCTCTTTCTTGAGCACTCAGTTTTTGTTTTATTTCTGGAAAAAATTCATATATTATCAACAACAATTGTAATACATCTAATATTAAGTTACACATAAAACAAATATATAGCTGCACTTCCTTCATGGAAAGATTAGGAAGAAGTAATTATTATGCTTCTCAATTTTATAATTTGTGCTAATAATCTGATTGTGCTTTACAAAATTTAAAAGGAAAATTAACAAATCATATCTTTGTTTTAGAAATTAATTCATTTGTAAATGCTATTAAATAAGCTGCATTTTTGAAAATTTTATTTTGCTGGTAAAATCTGTTATTATGATTAATCTGTAGGTAATCTAAACCCTTATGATCAATTAAATCAATATAAAGTTTGAAAATGTTTCAGAAGAAATATTTCTGTACGAGTGAATATACAGAATTATATTTATGTATTCTTATGCTTATAGGCAAGCTCACCGCAGCTTATTTTTGCTAATTTTGTATAAGTCAAATAAAACACTTTCATAGAGATGAATAATGTCATTTATTAAAATGACGGTATAAATGTGAACAATTTAAAAAACAAGAAGGGGGATCAGATTCACAAGCTTTGATTAGCAGTTACGTAAAATATGATAATGTCTGATCCCCGTAAACTGACTAGAAAAAGTATCTGTAAGACAAGACAATCAAAACATCATATGAAAAAATTAGCAAAAAGATGGCACATCAAAACAAAATAGTCCAGCTTTGATTAGCAGTTATGTAAAATATGATAATGTCTGATCCCCCAAAACTGACTAGAAAAAGTATCTGTAAGACAAGACAATCAAAACATCATATGAAAAAATTAGCAAAAAGATGGCACATCAAAACAAAATAGGTGTCATTTATTAAAATGACGGTATAAATGTGAACAATTTAAAAAACAAGAAGGGGGATCAGATTCACAAGCTTTGATAAGCAGTTACGTAAAATATGATAATGTCTGATCCCCCAAAACTGACTAGAAAAAGTATCTGTAAGACAAGACAATCAAAGCATCATATGAAAAAATTAGCAAAAAGATGGAACATCAAAAGAAAATAGGCAAAGGATCGTAGTAAACAAAATACATGTACAAAAATATAAATATTTATATAAAAACAAAATTAAATCAGAACCAATCAAATATATCATATTACATGACAGATTAATACCCATTTTAAGGGGTAGGAATGCAGGGGTGGAGGAGGGTCTTCAAAATACACGTGCCTGATGTTTGCGTGGTCAGCATGCGGGTTATCACAATAAACTGAATGACTCGCTGAACTGACCACGTGACCTTACACCTATTATATGTAATCCATCAACAAAGGCGTGGATCTAAGAATTTTCACAATCTACCAAAATTAATCCTACCGGAATCCTCCATTTAAGTTAACGCATTCAATACATAAATACAATTATTATTCTAAAAATTGTTGTTTTATGTATTCTTATGCTTATAGGCAAGCTCACCGCAGCTTGTTTTTGCTAATTTTGTATAAGTCAAATAAAACACTTTCATAGAGATGAATAATGTCATTTATTAAAATGACGGTATAAATGTGAACAATTTAAAAAACAAGAAGGGGGATCAGATTCACAAGCTTTGATTAGCAGTTACGTAAAATATGATAATGTCTGATCCCCGTAAACTGACTAGAAAAAGTATCTGTAAGACAAGACAATCAAAACATCATATGAACAAATTAGCAAAAAGATGGCACATCAAAACAAAATAGGCCACAAGATGTGACATGCATGTCACATCTATGTTAAATGTGACATGCCGATCACATCTGCGCCATCCAAGGTGAGCTTGCACACAATATGAATTATTCATGGAAGCAGTTAGTACCTGGCGTCTCTATACATTGCATCTTAAAGTCATGAAATGAAAAATCTTCGTATTATTATTTCATAATCACGGTTTATACGAAAATGCCATATGTAATACAAAATGAAATAATGAAATAACCGAGAAAGTAATGAAATAACCGAGAAACGTTAAGAAATATAGGGAATACTATTAAGTTCAAAGTATGTAAGAACAATATCGGAATAAATGATTTAACAATCACAAATATTGTAAAATGAGCCAGCAAGCAAGCAAAGTCAGGAAAGGTGAATCTTAATATCCAACAGCAGTTAATCACTGACCTGTCAGTGAGTAAATTAACATGTTCCATAAGGTACTTAATATTGTAGGAGTAAGACAAAACAGCAGTTAATCACTGACCTGACAGTGAGTAAATGAAAATGTTCCATAAGATACTTAATATTGTAGGAGTAAAACGAAACAGCAGTTAATCACTGACCTGTATTTCAACTACAGTGTATTATCTGACTATTTATTATGAGCAGAACAAAACAACAGTTAATTACTGACCTGTTTTTGAACTACTTCCTAATATATGACTATTTATTGTTTATAGAACAAACAGCAGTAAATCACTGGCCTGTATATAAACTACATCTTAGTTTCTGACTGTTTAAACTGTTTAAACGATAAATCGTGAGTGGAACAAAACAGTAGCTTAAATTGACCTGCATTTGAAATACCGATACATTCAAGAATCCATTCTAGAATCTGCCTATTCATTGGGAGTAGAACAAAATTTTAATGTTTGAGGTTTAGTAATTTAAGCAAACTTAAATTTTGCAATTTCTTAAGTAGGCACAAGGTGTGTCAACGTTTTACCTGCTCAAATCTGATTTATTTAAATTTCTCTATTTATACTACCTTAAACTGTTTAGTTCTAACTTGTAATTTAAAGCTTTGAGCTAGAAATTGTACAAAATATTCAACAACCTCAATAATGCCTGCAAATTGGAAATGTAGAACTAATAAGGTATGCGGTATACATTAGTTCCATGAAATATTCCCTTTTAATGGAGGAACATATGATGCGCCTATTTCAGACAGTATGAATAAGTTTTACAAGGTGAAGATTAACATTATTATGATCTCAAGCATTCATGAAAATAATGTCATATTCCTCGATCATACTGAATTTTGTAAATCGCACATACAGGGGACTTGAAAGTTTGAATATGAGTATAAGCTAATATTTCTAAAAATAAGAGTGCAGGGAAATTGGCCTTAACGAAAAACCGGAGAAGTAAAATATGTGTAAAGCCTTAAAATATTATTACCGATATTAAAGGCATAGTGCAAAGGTAATTAATTAAAGGGGTATAATTAGCGTATACCAAATCCTATTTAAGCCATCTATAAAATATTTCTTTGCAAGATACATAACCAATGATTTTATTTGTAAGAATAGCTTGTTTAAGGACAAATTCACTCCCTACAGATTATGCTTATTGATAAAGATACCTTTCTTAATTTGTTTTATAAAAGGAATAATAACTTTACTAGAGTGGATTGTTTACCAGTTGAAGGACATTTCCTCACATAAGTATTTAAAACTGAAGAAGTGAGAATCCTATCCTTTAATTTATAAAAAAAGTGAGGTCTGTACTTAAAACATTAAATTGAACATATATTTACCAGTTGTATAAGGGGATCATTTGCGATGTGGATAATTGGAATATGCATATACAATTTGCTTGCTGACTCACCTGCAACTGTTTTATAAGAAACCAAATTTCATGATCTTATGCTGGTATGGATATTTTCTCAACCAACGGTAGTGGGTATCCTGACTATTCAGCTGATTTAGGGCACATCCATGTTAGCACTGCTGTAGTTCTGCTGGCACATACATGTATCTGCATCTTATACGAGGTTATTGCATGGCAAAGTCAAAAAGTGTCAACAAAGTTTTGAATTTTAAATATAGATATGATGCATAAAAGTCATGGCATTAGGCACAGCTTTATTCGGTTCCCCAGGCTACGGAGATTATTCCTGTTCCCTCTTAACTGGAATTAGTGGCATGTTATGATGAGGATTGTACGGATTCTTTCCTGAGGATTTTTTGTTCTCACTGACTGTTCGGGATGTATCTACAATGTACTTAAAAGTTAATTTTCTAAAATTATCTCATCCAAAAACAAAGTGCCCTGAAGGGAGCATACCGCCTTAAAATTGGGAAAACAAAATTAGGTCTACACGAGTAAACAATGCAACAACAACAAAATTTTCTTCAGGATGAGCAGATCCCGCACCATTATTATAATATATGATAAATGTTTGGATAATTAAAGATGACTTAATATTAACAACAATCTTGCAATATGACCAAGAACATATCAGGAACATGAATAAAAATTAGTAATCTAAGGAAAAAGGCATAAACTGTCTGTAAACAATATGGATTAAATGAACCAACATTTCCTCATAAAAAGTTTAGGTCAAAAACTATGAACAATGTATTGAATTCTGACCCTTATGTACATAAAACTCTTAACCGATGAAAAAATGTCCTTCATACAAAGCTTATTGCTTGTTGTTGTGAGCAATTAACAATAGATGTCTCTGCCTCATTCGAACATATAAACTCCTTAACAAAACTAATTAACTAATAAATTAATTACTGCGATTCATAGTATCAATAACCGCTGTATCTGAATGTTAACAAATATCGGCATGATGGGTAAATTAAACTCTATGGGTCAGCCAAACATTTCTGTACTATTAAGGACATCAATATTCAGTTTCATTGGTATAAAATGAATCACGATCATTCATAACAACAAACCACCTAGATAACATTGACCAATAATTACCTAATTATGAGCTAAGCATCCCTATCCGATTCATAGAAAAAACCAAAAGACAGATGTGCTTCATGAGACACAATTTGAATGAATGTATTGAATTAAGAATCAACACTATAGGTACCTTTGACCCAACCCATGGATATGCTTCATAAAACACTATTCGATCATATTGATTGTCATTGTAAGCAAATATATAAAAGACAATATGGGTAGTTCTGACCCAACCCTAAACAGATATGCTACCTCAGATGCCACTTGATTGTAATTGGAGGCAGCCATTAATCACAACATTGGTAACTCCGATCCAACAATGAATCAGACATGCTTCATAAGATGTCAATTGATTATCATTATGAGCAGCCAAAAATAGACACTCTGACCCATTAGTAAACAATATAGGAAACTCTGACCCAACAATGAATAAACATTATGGGTAACGATGACCCAACAATAAATAAACATGATTGGTTACTCACAGCCAACAATAGACAGTATGGGTAACTGTGACCCAACAATAAAAAATATGGGTAATTCCGACCCAGCAATAAACAAAAGTAGTAACTCCAACCCAACAATTAACAAAACAAGTCACTTCGACCCAACAATAGACAATATGGGTAACTCCGACCTAACAATAGACAATATGGGTAACTCCGACCTAACAATATGGGTTACCAGACCCATCGGTAAACAATACAGGTAACTTTGATCCCAAAGTAAATGAACAGTATGGGCAACTTCGACCAAACAATAGACCATATGTGTAACAATAAATAAACAATATATTGTAATTGTAACCAACAATAAATAAACAATATATTGTAATTGTAACCCAACACTAAACAGTATAGTTAACCTTAACGCAACAATGACCAATAAAGGTAACTCCGACCAAACGATAAACAATATGGGTAACTTCAACCCAGCAATAAACCAAAAAGCTTCATAAGACGCCAATTGATTGTTATTATGAGCATCCAACAATAAAACAATGTGGGTATACCGACCCACAGGTACATATGTACTGTGTACCAAAACAATGTGGGTATACCGACCCACAGGTACATATGTACTGTGTACCAAAACAATGTGGGTATACCGACCCACAGGTACATATGTACTGTGTACCAAAGCAATGTGGGTATACCGACCCACAGGTACATATGTACTGTGTACCAAAACAATGTGGGTATACCGATCCACAGGTACATATGTACTATGTACCAAAACAATGTGGGTATACCGACCCACAGGTTCATATGTACTGTGTACCAAAACCATGTGGGTTTACCGACCCACAGGTACATATGTACTGTGTACCAAAACAATGTGGGTATACCGACCCACAGGTACATATGTACTGTGTACCAAAACAATGTGGGTATACCGACCCACAGGTACATATGTACTGTGTACCAAAGCAATGTGGGTATACCGACTCACAGCCCTTAAACTCCAAAGAGTGAAAATGAGATATTGAGACACGTATTAACATGATTACAATACAGATTTCTCAACTAACCTCACAAGATAGAGGACATTACCGGTACCTAATATATGCCTGTTAATGAAGGGGCGGTGCCTTTACAATGCTGCCTAGCTGTTACACATCATGTTAAATTAATGCAAATACATGAAATAAGTATGCAAACTATGATAGGTAATTCTCCTTGCAGTTCAACAAAATTGAATAATTTTTGCATAAAATTGCTAACTTAAAAGCTTGCACCATAGAGCATACATGATTTGAGTATTAGCAATGCCTTTATATGATTGTAAATAATTGAAAGTGATAAACTATATACAAAAATATTCTTCCGAACCGCAAGCGCTTTATCAGTTATGTTTATGCATAATTGAAATGCGTGCACTTATAAAGTTAACATGATACTGGCCTTTGTCCTCAGTTGCATGGGAAGGCAAACTCTCTTATGCACGCGGGGAAGCAGCACAGGTGTACGCCGGCTGGACCTAAAACGCCCAAGTCGTTGAGTTTCAGGGTCTCCCGCTGTGGCCCCAGCTGTGAAATAGCGATGCTTGCAGCAGATTCTTGCAGGATATTCGTTATCTATCACAACTTTTTGCTGATCGAACTCTGTGTCCACTGATCATGTTGATCGATATAGAAATTGTAATCATTAAAGGTAGCCGTTTGTTTCGTTCTATCAGTAAGCAATACCCTACTTTGAAATCCTTTCAAAACTCAGACTGTAGGAAAAAGTTCCATGTTTGATGTCTCAATAAGATCGCTCCATGTAATATGTTCTTCTCATGAATATCTGTTCATAATTTAAGTTCATATAGGCAGAATAACACAGATATATATGTACACCAAGTGTATCATATAGTAATCAGGTGTAATATCTTTGATAACCCGCGCACATGCACTGGTCACCGCATCAGTAAACAATAAACCAGAAAATCCACAGTGACACGCACTTGAAACGGCACTTTACAACATGAAAATACTTTGAAAGCCAAGGCACGTTCAGCTAAGATAAACAATCACAGACGATGTCAGAAATCTTCAAAATACACGTGCCTGATGTTTGCGTGGTCAGCATGCGGGTTATCACAATACAACTGAATGACTCGCTGAACTGACCACGTGACCTTACACCTATTATATGTAATCAGTCTAAGGTCGTTGTTTCGTATTACCTTTAAAATTATATGTAAAATTACATATATCAGTTGGATCTACTTGTGTGACAAATTATATTGAAATCAAATCAAAACGGCAGCACAAGTATATTTTGAATATATTTCAAAAAAAATCTATTTTAGTAACCACGGCAACACCATTCATTGCAATTAAAAAAAACAATAAATTCTCAAAATTGAATACTGTATATGGGGAAAATAACTCGCGGTGTTAATATTCGCTATATTCACGATGTTAATGAATCCGTGAATTCAAGAAACAGTGAATAATTTTTCAATAATCTCCATGTTTTATTTGGAAATTTGAGAATAGACTACGATAGGTTGACTACGACAGGTTGATATACATGTACATGCAGTACATGGTCGTTTCAGTAATTACGAGTGGTACGTACTCGTCATTCAATTATTTTAATTATCACGCTTTACTTTAATTCAAATCGGCAGATAATAACTCGTGTTTGTTCAAAAGCTGTTTTAATAGCCAACGCTACATGTTTCATCAATCAAAACACGTGGGCCATGGGTTTTGATTACCCGTGCGTAACTAATTTCACCACGTGTACTTGTTACCTGCATTATCATGCATATTAGTTTTTATCAACATTTTGGTTTAAAAAATCATTCAAATAAATATCTAACTTACTGAAGATGTGGAAGATATTATTTCGGCGAACTTAATAAACACATTTACTTCCGTCCATTGGTTTTTCGCCGCGTTGTATTGAAGATCTTGGGTGCACATGCACTCATCGTAATAGCATATAGGAAAGTCATTTGACGTTTAGAGTGTAGAACTTTTAATAACTGCACTTGTTTTAATTAATTATTAATTAAATCTATCAATTTTATATAGACCTACCCTGTTGTTCGTGAAATAAAAATAACGCTGAAGAATGTCGTTTACATGTAGCTATTCCGCGAATTCAAGAAACCGCGATCGTGTCAGATGAGAGAAAAACGTGAAAATTACAACCCGTGAAATTAATCCCCTATACAGTAAAAAGCAATAAACTAATGCAGTCTAGTTGTGTGCCAAGTTGAATTGAAATCAGACCAAAACCGTTGGAGTACCATTTTGAAAGAACTTATTAAAATTCTATTTTTAGTAACCACGGCAAAAACGTTAATCAAAATCAAAAACTGATAAAAAAAAAGTTTGTATCTTAGTGTAATCTAGTTATGTTCCAAGTTATATTAAAATCAGGCCAAACCTGTAGGAGGAGAAGCATTTGAAAATTATTTATAGATAGACGGACGGACGACGGACAGCCTACTATTGCATAAGCATAAAATATATAAAATAAATTTTAATATCTTAACATATAATTCGAATGCATACATTGCTTTTTGTCAAAATCGGTAAATTATTAATTAAATCAATTTTCATTTAAAAAGAATACAAATACAAATTTATTTCTAGTAAACAAAACAACTGCAAATACCTTCTGTTTCTCTTTCTTTAGCAATCAAATTGAATTTTGTATCTGAAAAAAAATCTCATCGTAAATAGGGTAACAAATAATGTTTGGAACAATCTTTTCACCCTCACAATTTTAATGGTTCTAAGTGCAAAAACTGCATTTATTTTCATGTAATATACTTTATATTTTCCAATTACTGCAAAAATTGTATTCGTCACCATATTATTTAAGATGCAAAACATAAATAAACAGATGTGTACGTCAACATAAAAAATCGCACGTTTTTGTAAAAAGTATTATGAAAAAAATACGTGCTTCAAAAGTGGCTCAAAATGCAAAATTTTGATGCTGAATGTTCCTAATTAAATACTTCCTATGTATAACGTACTTTTGAATTGTAAATGTCGGGGAAACTGTTTTACATTAGAAGTACAATGAAACAAATGCCTGAGTGAAGAGACCTTAGAATGGGTTATTACCCTTGTCAACATTTTTTTAAAGATTGAATAATTGATCAAATAAAGAAAATATGCAATTTTAATATTCTTTTACTTAACAATATTTATAATTACACCTATTATAAAGCATTCTTCCAAAAGATAGTTTTCGATAAGGTGTAAATTTAAACTAATTACAGTTTTTGAAAAAACATGTGACATCTTATTAGGGTGAATTTACCTTAACTTGTTTTGAGATAGAAGTAGGTATTTCATGACTGGCAACATAATTTTTTTTTCTTATTTTCTTAATATACAAGTAAAAGGCAATGACCTTGATTTTTTTCTTCTTGTATAAACAGATTTTACCATATGGGGTCTATAATATGATATTACCACATTGACATAAATAATTTGATAAAATTTGATATTGCCAAAATTGAATTTTCTCTACTTTTCTTAAATCTTTTGGTATTTTACATGCTAGAATTCATATTTCATTTTTTTTTATTTTTACATATGGTAAAGTTGTCATATATGGATACAAAATGATACAAAAACAAAAAAGTTTTGATCTTTAAGTTAGAGAGAAAAGACATGTTTATGGATCTTTTGGCTCAAATCTATCCTAAGACTGCAAACCTTTAAAATCTAATATGATAGTAGTTTGTTTGGAAAGTCATATATATTTGATATATTTTAAAACTTTTAGGACATACCCAACGTAGATTGGACTGTTTTGTCTTTTACCAAGAAGTATAAAAGTTCTAATTCTCGAAGGAACTGTGTTTTATATCTTAATTCTATATATGGTGTTAAACTTCTTCTCAAGCAAAATTCGATAAGAGAAACATCTAGGATAAATGTTTTGTATTTTTTCTATATATTTTTCTTTAAGTTTTTTGTGTTAAAAAAAATATGAAATTTACAGAATTATCTGTGAGATTAAATTTGGCCATTTTTTTGTATCAAAGGCAAAGTTGGGTCAAGGTCATTACCTTTTCCCTGGACATTAAAAATATACAAATAATGTTGTATCATGCAACTCGTATTTATTTTTCAAAAGATAGCATTTTTTTTCATTTTGCATTTTCCATATAGGCCCTATAAAATAATGTTACCAAGTTGACATAAAGAATTAAACTAAAATGGAAATTTGCTTATCCGAATTTCCTCTTATTTTCTAACGTTTTTAGGATATATTAGATAATTTTTATAATATTCTTATATTTAAAAATTTTTATTCACATATGATGAAATTGTCACATAAAGATACAAAAAGATACAAAAGGAAAAAATTTGATCGTTTACTAAGAGAAAAAAAACACATTTGACGGATTTTTGGCTCAAATCTCTACTTACAATGTAGATTGTAAGCTTATAAAAGCTGACATAGTTCTTGTATGCTTGGAAAATCATATTTATTTAATATACTGACACGCAAAAGAAACGCAACACCCTACTTTAGGGTTAAATAATTATGCAAAGTAAAAAAAATAAATCTTAAAATTATGGATATCTTCATATTGGTAAATATCGGTAATTTAACGGTTGAACGATTTTCATACCATAACCGGAAGTCAAGTGTGAGTCTGCATAACAAAAATCGAAAATTACGTGATTCACAAAACAGCTGGCATTATTATGGAGTTTCAAAGGTATGTACTGTTCATCTTAAGTAATGAAGCAGTACTTAAACATATAAATTTATTGTTCTACAATAATTCTGAGAAGCAGAATAGAACTTGAAATATATTCATACGCCACCATTTCACTAACAATAAAGTTCGTGCTAGTCTTCAAACGCAGTTTACCATTCCTTATGAAAGTTGTACAATTGTAATGAGGAAAGAAAAATATTATCTTTTTAATCCCTCACGTCTAAATATATAAGACATAAATGCAAATATACTTTGAATAATTCAATAATTTAACTACTCAGATTACGGAGAAGAATCCTACCTTAAATTATCCATGAATTTACATCAATTGATATCTTTAAAAAATCAGAGGTAATGCGTGTTGATTATTTGTCGATGAACATCTGATAGTAATATAATGGTAATTTAGGTATATCTAGAAAAACTATTAGTAGGTAAGGTATGTTGCCTATGTTCTTGAAAGAATAGTAAGCCAAAGGAAATATGTTTACATTAACAGGTATATGAATAGTAAGCAAAACAATAAATTACCTTCCATCTCTCTTTCTTGAGCACTCAGTTTTTGTTTTATTTCTGGAAAAAATTCATATACTATCAACAACAATTGTCATACATCTAACTTTTAGTTACACATAAAACAAATATATAGCTGCACTTCCTTCATGGAAAGATTACGAAGAAATAACTATTATATATCTCAATTTTATAATTTGTGCTAATAATCTGATCGTGCTTTACAAAATTTAAAAGGAAAATTAACAATTCATATCTTTGTGTTAGAAATTAATTCATTTGTAAATGCTATTTACTGAGCTGCATTTTTGAAAATTTTATTTTGCTGGTAAAATCTGTTATTATGATTAATCTGTAGGATATCTAAACCCTTTTGATCAATTAAATCAAAATAAAGTTTGAAAATGTTTCAGAAGAAATATTTCTGTACAAGTGAATATACAGAATTATATTTGCATATCCATATAGCATTGCTCTCTCCCACTATGAACCTGCAGGCTTCAACTGCATTCATAGCACTAAAGACGCAACTGCTTCTGCTATGAGTGCAATTGCTCTATTACACTCGTGTAGAACAATCTCTACTACACGGAAATTACTTGTTGAGAAGTATATCTATGAAATGTTTCTTAAGAGGAATAAAAATAAGTTTTTAGTAATATTCTGTAAAAAAAAAAAAGGAAATTCAGATTATTTGAAATTGCTGATTCATATCTTTAAAAATTTAATTTTGATCAATGTATTTAATTGTATAATAAAACATTTTATGTTAAAACCTTATTGGCAGACCAAGGCAACATAGCAGCTCAGTTTGTTTCCAAAAATCAAAACAGAAGAGATGCTAAGTGTAAAGAATTTGTCATTTATTTAAATGACAAGAAAATGAAATCCATAAAACAATTATAAAAGAATTTGGCTGGGAGACATACATGTACCAGAATCATGGAAAGTTTGACTAGAAATGCAGTTCAATAAATGATTAAAAAACAGTGGTCTCCCAGCCACCATATTGTTACAACACAGAGATTTGATAATGTGGTAAAATACAACATCAAACTTTATTGGAAACAAAAGTGGTGCATAAAAAGCGCCCCCTTAAGAACAAAGACCCAAATAATTTCATAATTAAAAAACAAAAAAATGTGGGGGATGGAGTGGAGATGGTGGTTGCTTTCGTGTCCACAAAACTTTCTCGGCAGCACTCCGAGATACACAGAGAATAATATAAATAGGATGCCTTGCGCGGCAATCTGATTGGCTGAGACAAAAAAGCACTTTGATAAAATTAGATGAACCTGATAAAAACGGATAACAGAAAAAAAGGGGGGCTTTATATACATGATTTACAGATAAAAAAGTATTGTAAAGTTAACCAATCAATTAAACATATTCTGACAGCCACAAAAAATTACACATATGAAAATTTTAACATAAATTGCTTTATTTAAAAATAAACCTTATTTAAATATTTAGAGAACGACTACATTTTTATTTTTTCGTATCATGCATATTTGTACAAAGAACGATAACTCTTCACACTTGGGTAATAACATTCAGAAAGAGAAAAATTAACTTGTCTAGTATATCTACTTCAAGAATGATTTAAGCTATTAAAAATAAATAGAAAAACAAAAGAACAAAAAATCATAGAAAAGCATTCCGGATCATTATAATTAGGTCACCTGAGTAAACTCAGGTGACCTATTGCTATCTGTTTTCGTCCGTCGTCGTGCGTTGTGCGTCGTGCGTTGTGCGTTAACATTTGAACATTTTCAGCTTCTTCTCTGCAACCACTGAACCAATTTCAACCAAATTTTGCATAAAGCATCTATGGGTGAAGGGAAACAAAAATTGTGAATTTCATGGTCCCTGCCCCCCCTGAAAGATAGCAATCTTTAAAAATCTTCTTCTTTACTCCTGGGCATCAAGCAGTCAAACTGTTTGCATGATTGTAATCAGCAATGAGTCCTCTACCAAAATTGTGAAATTCATGGCCCTGGGGTCAGGGGTTCTAGTGCTAGGGCAGGGCTAAATAAGTAGGTAGTGAAAATGCATTATTTCTTTAAAAATCTTCTTCTCTGCTCCTGGGTATTAAATAAACTAACTAAGTACATAGTTATGATGAGCAAGAGTGCCTCTACCAAAATTGTGAATTTTATGGCCCCAGGGTCAGGGGTTCTGGTGTTAGGGTGGGGCTCTATTGATTATATAGTGAAAATACAGAAATTCTTTGAAAATCTTCTTCTCTGCTCCTGGGTATTAAATAAACTAACTAAGTGCATAGTTATGATGAGCAAGAGTGCCTCTAGCAAAATTATGAATTTTATGGCCCCAGGGTCAGGGGTTTTGGTGTTAGGGCGGGGCTCTATAGATTATATAGTGAAAATTCATTTAATCTTTAAAAATTTTCTTCTCTGCTCTAGGGTATTAAGCAGATGAACTACCTATATAGTTATGATCTACAAGGGCCCTAATCCTCCAGAATTGTGAATTTCAAGGCCCCAGGGTCAGGGGTACCATGGGGGGGGTGTACTTATATACTGAAAATGAATGAATGGTTTGAAATCTGCTCCTTGGTATTAATCAAATATCAAGGCCTAAGGGTCAGGGGTTCATGTGTGGTAGGGGCACTACTGATTATTGCTGAATATAACTGATTAGTTGAAATGCATTTTTGTTCCCCTACCTTGTGTATGGGTATTAAGTAAACAAACTAAGCAACTGCTAAGTGTATTGTTATGATGAATTAAATTTAATCAGTGGAAAGTTGTTGCATAATGCTCAGGTGACCTATAAGGCCCATGGGCCTCTTGTTATCATTATAAAAGCATTCTCATTTTTCATCATAGATTCAAATTATTGATTTTTGTCGGAGGGTTTCAATAACGTTGATCGATGACATCACAACTGCATCAAAACAAAAATTAAGAGAATGTGATGACGGCGCTGCTTGTATCCAGATAACTGTGTTTGAGAAGGAAATACTTAATAAATTGTTTGTGGTTTATTAGAGAAAAGGATCATTGATCAGGTGTAGTGATTTTAAAGCCGTATGTTTTTCATTACTAAAGACAAGAAGCTGTGTCCTTATGTTAGTCAGGATTTCCTCTGATACACTTTCTTGAAAAACTCAAAGAATGCAAATATAAGTAATAAACAACGATTATTCAGTGAACATGGCGTTATGTATAGCAATAGCTCTGCTGGCATATTTTCCATAATGCGCAAGCGCATCATGGAATATGCCAGCAGAGCAATTGCTATTCATAACGCCATGTTCACTGAATAACGTTGTTTATTTCTTAAATAATGTTGTACAGGACGACAACGATTCAATTTGGATTGAATCAAAGTGTATAAAAAGTTCTTTCGTAGAAAATATAAACAACAGAAGTTTATAAATATTCTATTTTTCTGTCATTGAAATTGTTAATTACAAATTTGCAAATTTTTTCAGATGTCAAACATTAACATGCAGCTCATATTGCTTAAACAGTGTCTATATTTATATAGATCTTGAGTTCAGAAGTTCTGCCCTCTTTGGCCATCGACTCTCTCTCTCTCTCTCTCTCTCTCTCTCTCTCTCTCTCTCTCCTCTCTCTCTCTCTCTCTCTCTCTCTCTCTCTCTCTCTCTCTCTCTCTCTCTCTCTCTCTCTCTCTCTCTCTCTCTCTCTCTCATTTGATTGAAATATAGACAGATAACAATGATTACACAAATAAAACATGCTAAAATCTTGCAAACATGCAACAGGATGATAAAAGACAAACACTATCTTGTTTGAAAATCATATACCGGGATATTTATGCAAAATTTTAGTCAAAGCAATGATTTTTCTTAAAAATTATGCTGCATAAGACATGATCGGCTATAAAATAGTAGTGCTGATTGTAGAAAGTGGGTCTTACTGACGTCATTAACAAAGAGAGATAAGCCGCGCTGGTTGAAGTTCAACTTCGCAGTTAAGTAACTTTGATAGACTCTGATGCCTCCAACTTGCGTAAAAAAAATCCAAAATGTAATTTTAGGCTTATCAATGTAGCTCATATGTACTCATTTCTGTACAGTGTATGCAATCCAAAAATCTAAGGTCATTGTTTCGTATGATCTTCAAAAAGATATGAAAAATAACATATATTATTTGAGTCTTCTTGTGTGACAAATTATATTGAAATCAAATTAAAACGGCAGCACGAGTAGTATAATGAATGTATTTCAAAAAAAAATCTATTTTAGTAACCACGGCAACACCATTCATTGAAATTTAAAAAAAAACAATAAATTGTTTTAAATTAAATAAAAAAAAATAATAAACTAGTGCAGTCTAATTGTGTGTAAAGTTAAACTGAAATCAGAACAAATAAATTGGAGTAGCATTTTGAAAGTACTTTTTAAAAATTCTATTTTTAGTAACGACAGCAACAACGTTAATCAAAATTAAAAACTGATAAGCAGAAGTTTGTATCTTAGTGTAATCTAGTTATGTACCAAGTTATATTGAAATCAGGCCAAACCTGTAGGAGAAACATTTGAAATTTTTTTTATAGAGAGACGGACGGACGACGGACAGCTTACTATAACATAAGCATAAAATACATAAAATAAATCTTAATATTGTAACATATAATTTGAATGCATACATTGCTTTTTGTCAAAATTGGTAAATTATTCAATTAAATCAATCTTGATTTAGAAAGAAAACAATTACAAATTTATTTCTAGTAAACAAAACAACTACAAATACCTTCTGTCTCTCTTTCTTTAGCAATCAAATTGAATTTTGTTTCTGAAAAAAAATCTCATCATTAACAGCTGCAGGGTAACAAATACTGTTAGGAATAATCTTTTCATCCTCATAATTTTAATGGTTCTAAGTGCAAAAACTGCATTTATTTTCATGTAATATACTTTATATTTTCCAATTACTGCAAAAATTGTATTCATCACCATATTATTTAAGATGCAAAACATAAATAAACAGAAGTGTACATCAACATAAAAAATCGCACATTTTTTGTAAAAAGTATTATGAAAAAAACATATACTTAAAAAGTGGCTCAAAATGTAAAATTCTGTTCCTAAATACATCCTACGTATAACATACTTTTGAATTGTAAATGTCAGGGAAACTGTTTATAGAATAGTGTTGTATTATGCATTTACTATGCCTAAATAATAGGCAGGGTTTGACACATGGAGCACGAGCCGAAGGCGAGTGCACTATGTGTCAAACCTTGCCTACTACTGTAAACCAACTTTTTTCACGTGCGAGAAATGTTCGCGAAGTTCGCGAAAGTCCAGCCATCGCGAATTTTTCTCGCCGCAACCGGTTATTATAATAATTTTGTCTATTAAAAACAGATCCAAAGAGGCTTGATCGCGAATATTAATCGTCGCGAACTAGTTTATCCATGGTAATTCGCGAAATAAGTCGTCGTGAATAAAGTTGGTTTACAGTATTTAGGCATAGTACATGCATAATGCAACACTATTATTATTATGCTGACTGTTGTGATTATATATCCATTTGACTTTTTTCCTGAATATAGCGGTGCTAACACAGCGCACTTGCAAAAACTCATTCAAAATCTTCATGCTAAAATTGGTTGCATGCTTAGTTATTTTTGTTACATGTACTAGTATTTTCTCTAAATCAGTCAGGATTTTCTGTCCCAAAGCAACTTATCTTTATTTTCAGTTTTGTTTGTATGACTGACTTGTTTGCAGACGTCGATTCTCATTGATAATTTTCTTTACATCCTTCAATCAAGCGTAATATAAAAAAAACGTTTTCATGACCCTATGAAATCAGTTCATCTAACGATCTGTATGTAATAAGTTTGTAACTTTGTTGTACTCATTAATCTAAGGGTCCTTAGAATGATATAACTGTTTTCAAATATTTTTTTTATTTTCTTCTTCTTGTGTCAAATGTATAAATTAAGTTTATATATTTAATAAAATTCCACTAATCAGTGATCGTCTCTGTGGCAAAATCGAAAAGGCATCGCACTGACAATCTATATGATCCATGTTCGTGAGTTTGATGCCCGGTGAGTTGAATTTTATTCAATAAATAAAGCCGTGCACTATTTCGGCATAGTATGTTTACGCTATATAAATCCTTAGACCACTATGCAAGAATAGTAGGATGTGGGTTATATAGAGACAAACTGACAGGAAGCATAATAATTTACATTAGAAGAACAATAAGGCAAATGCCTGAATGAAAAGACCTTAGAATGGGTTATTGCCCTTGTCAACATTTTTTAAAGATTGAATAATTGGTTAAATAAAATAAAATATGCAATTTAAAAATTCTTTTACTTAACAATATTTATGATTACACCTATTATAAAACATTAATTCTTCCGAAAATTATAGCTCGATTAGGTATAAATTTAAACTAATTACAGTTTATGCAAAAACCTATGACATCTTATGATGGTGGAATTACCTTAATTTGTTTCGAGATAAAAGCAGGTATTTCATGAGTGACAACATAATTTTTTTCTTAATGTACAAGGAAAAGGCAATGACCTTGATTTTTTCTCCTTGTATAAACAGATTTAACCATATAGGGTCTATAAGATGATATTACCACACTGACATAAATAATTTGATAAAATTTGATATTGCCTAAATCGAATTTTCTCTACTTTTCTTAAATCCTTTGGTATTTTTACATGCTAGAATATTTCAGTATATAACTGCACTTTCTTTTTGGTTAAACTAGGAAGAAGTAAATATTATATTTCTTAATTTTATCCGCATCTAAAAAGGGATAATTTTACCGTCTATTTCAAAACTTTAAAAAGTAAAAATTAATTTCAGAAAAAATTAAAAGTTAAGAATAAGATGTATGGTTTCATTATAATGGCCATTCATGGAAATTTGAGGCTATTTCTTTAAAAATGCAGTCACGTCAAAATGTTAAAAGCTTATACAGTTACGTCTACCATATTGGGTGACCTGTACGTAGAGAATACTTGCATGTAACTGTTTTATACATTTGTTCTAAAGTTACCTTCTCTGACCCTACCAAACACTCCGCACCTTCTTTTCAAGTGGCAGTCAAAATATGTCAGCTTACAAAAAAGTAATACCTAATCCATTTTACTCTGCAAGTTAAATTTGAAAATTAAAATGAAATTTTAGAAACACCGATGATAAATATTTCAATCTGAATATGACTGAGAAGGCTGCATTTAGGTATTGTATAAAGATCTGTTTTTTTTTTCAAAATTAACAGAGTCAAAATAAATGATTTTCAAAATCGGCTTGACCTGTTTTTTTGCTCTATTGAATTTGTGTTGATTGCTAGGTTTGACTTCGTAGGTAAGATTGATGTTATGTTAACATACAAGGCTTGTCCCAATTTTTTTTTAGACAAACGTTCGCAGGTAGGTTAAGGTTACAACCAAATATTCTACTTGCCTTTATGATATGATGTCATAGTAACTTATATGACGTGACGTTTAGAGATAAAAAAAATCCTTATACGCGATATCTAAGATTGATTTGAGGTCGTAAGAATTAATCAAAATATGCAGAGGCATAATACAGACAGAATTTTGACGTTTCTGGGTCTCTGTAGCTATCACAGACGTTAAATACCAAACCCATGACGTCATAACTGTTGATCATGCAGTAGCAGAGTGAAAGTGAAACGCAACGAGAATTCATGTAAACAAACACAAGAAATCGGAGTTTAAAAGCATTTAGAATGAATATCATGTGTGATTCATGTGAGAATAAAGCTTATGAATAAGGTATGGTAATATGCTTCTACAATTTCTTCGTAAAATTAAAGCAGGGAGGGTGTTTAACTGCCGATCAGCCTTTCCTCTGTTGTTCGTAACAAATAAGATGCAAAAGTTCAACACTACGCCGCACACTTTGAAACTTAATTTTTGTTTCTATCTAAAGTTTTTATTTTATTGTTTTTGGAAAGTGCTGCTAGAAACGTATGGTTAACAGCAATTAATGTATTTTTTTCAATGTTATGAACAAAATGTAAAAAAAATTGGGAAGGTTTCGTCAGAAATTAAAGTGTTGAATAATTATTTCTATAATAGGACAGTAGGATTCTACCAGCACTTTTCATGGTACAGAGATGTTTATACACAATTATTATTCAAATTTTAATTTATTATCCCCGGGGTAGTGTTGAACTTTTTACTTTTTCATTATAGGATTAAACGTACCTTTTGACAAATTTATCGATGTGTAAACTCTTGACATTTTACTCACAAACTAAATAAAAGTGCGAAGCACTTTTATGTTAAGTTTGTGAGTAAAATGTCGAGAGTTTACACATCGATAATTTTTTCAAAAAGAAAGTTTAATTCTTTAAAATTCCAATATCGAATTTTTAAAGATATTTAAATTATTTCTCTTTGAGGCCTCCATACAATCCCTTATTTCTGGACGGCGTAGGAATACATTTTACCGTAAAGGAACGTAATCGAGATGAATTTCGGTAGAGTTCAATTTAAATTGTCAAAACAATCGATAAATAAACTTATAAAAACTAACTGAATGTTGTTTAAGTCAACAAATATCGTAATTACGAGTTTTCTTCAAAATAGTTCGTCTTTGACCATGGCCATGTTAACATAAACAACAACTCTCATAGCGAAAGTTGCAGACCTGATGACGCCTTCAATTTGCACTTGTTTATTCAAATATTGAGGAACAATATAGAAGAAAGTAAATATGAATTTGATGCTAATAGAGCAAGAGTTTGAGGTACGTTTCTTTTCCCTGTCAAAACGATACAGACTGAGCTTATTTTCTACGTATGAACGTTGAGACAGCGATTTTTAAAATTCACACTCGTGATCGGAGAGTGACATAAACATTATCACAGTGTCCATCAGTTAGGCAGTCTAATATGTTGCCAGTTTTGTTTTAGCCCTACTTAAATTTAAAGTTTCTTGTATTCATTATTTAGCCAGAACAGACCCAGAAATAACTGCTTTCATTGTTTATACGATAACCTAGTAGTGTCATCAAGAAAGTAGTTCTGATTGAAAGAATTTATCGATGTGTAAAAATTTTCTGGAACGTGTTCTCGTCCAATCAAAACACAGGAAATCAATAGATCAAATGAAGATTGGAATTATTAAGGCATATTTTCTAATTATAGACGTCACGTGGTGACGTTGTGGTGAAGTGCTTCATGTAGTTTAATTCCCATTTAAGTCTATAGAATGCATAATTATAACAAAAGTTTTATGCTTAACTTTTCCAATTTATTAGTGTTACATAATTATAAAAAAGTGTTAATTTGCCGAATTCTGGTCCATGTGCTGCCTTAACATACCTGCGTTGTTTTGTAGGAATCCGATGACATATTTTATTGAAACTTCGTACATAGATTAAACCAATTTTTTAAATGAATAAGATAAAATAAAACAAACAATGATTAGAACTAACCTACCTCCTTCCAGGAACCATGTGAATACATTTACATTATACATATTTATCATTATGTTGGTACAAGACATTGGTATGCATTTAAATAATGTAAGACAATCTTGAATCTCCTGTAAATCGGTAACCAGAGTTATTTATAGATAGTTATTTATAGATATGAAAGACAAAAAGTTCATTCATATATATATGTTCATCCCCACATCGCCCTTTACTAATTGAGTATGCTTTTTCCTCTTTTTTTCTTTTTTTTTAAATATTGATTAATTTAACGATTTTTGTTTGCTTCCTTCTTTCGTCGGAAAGGGAAATTTATTGTTTCATTATTTAATAAATACAGATAGACAGATTTAATATCTATTGCTACAAAGTTTAATCTTAATAATGATACATCTTAGAGAACTGATAAAATTAACTTTAGATACATGTATAATTTGAACAATCCATATTTCCCTGCCAACCAGGAAAAAAGGAAAGAAAATCTTAAAATTATCAAAAATGATATGTTACAGGTCGACATTAATCAAACAAATCATTTTTTATAGATTGCCGTAAGAATTTCCCAAAATCTTTATCCTTAAATGTCCATCAAGTACACAATACTCTGATATCAATTATTATATAACATTTTGTAATAGAAAATGATTGACTTAGAGACATTTCAGAAATTTAATTAGCTAAGCAGTAGTAAATTAACAATGATTGCATTGCAGTCTTTGAGATTAGATATCTTTTTAGATACATAAAATATCATTAAATAATGTGGTGAAAAGATGAACTAAAAATTAGAAACAGAATGACAATTGAAATAAGTTTTTAATCAAAAACAGGTAAATAAACCTAAACAAAATTTAAAGGAAATAAATAAGGACACATTCCATCCTTACATGTTTATAGTAATAAATGAGTATTATGCCTAAATATACTTAGTATTCAACATTTGTACATCTGTAATTTATACAATTTCATTGAATCTGTTGCTATTAGGGATGGAATACTTTTACATTTTTTCATTTGGTAAGGACCTTTCCCTTTAAGGAATTTTCACTCTCACAATTTTATAGGTTCAAAGTACAAAAACTGCATTTACTTTCATTCAATGTACTTTAAACTTTCCATTAATTACAAAAAATGTATAGGTCACCATATTATTTAAGATGCGAAACATAAATAAATAGAAGTGTATGTCAACATAAAAAAATTGTACAAATTTTGTAAACAATATTGAGAAAAATATGTAAAAACTGGTTAAAATACATAATTCTGATGCTGAGTGTTCCTAAATGCTTCCTACTTAAAAGGTTCTTTTGAACTGTGAATATCAGGGAAACTACTTTACAAAAAAGCAAATGCCTGAATTAAGAGACTTTAGAAGTTATTGCCCTTGTAAACATTTTTTAAAGATTGAATAATTGATTAAATATAGAAAATATGTACTTTTTAAATTCTTTAACTAAACAATATTTATCATTACACCTATTGTAAAGCAGTCTTCCAAGAGATATTTCTCTATGAGGTATGAATTTAAATTAATTACAGTTTTTGCAAAAACCTATGACATCATAGGAGGGTGGAATTACCTTAAGACAATTCCTAGACTAGCATCTGTACATTACAACTTTATCGATTATTTTTTGTAAATGTTCAAAAGAATTAAATTAAAAAATCCAAATATGAAATATATGAAGAGTGATGAAAGGTTTGTGTACTAGAGCCATAAAATCAAATAATTTTAGGAACATCAATGAATTTTAAAATATTTAGTAAGCATCATCTTTTCTAACTACATGTATGGAATACTAGTAAACCACAAATCACTCAATTATTTTATAATTTTGTTTGTTTCTAGCTTCTGATTGCTTAATACTGTATCCAAAAAGGAACGCAAATTATTTGAATAAGGAATGACTCTAGTTCCATATTGAGAAATGTATATTAAATCAGGAAACCAAACCTTTAATATCGTTGTAAAAGGCCATTAGCAAAGAGAAGACTATACAAATCATTGCCAGTACTGTATAGGGGGGCATTTTGTCCAGTCTGAAAGGATAAAACATTGGTAATCAAAGATTACATGCAAAGATCATCTGGTCAAATCTTAATTCAAGAAGAGCAAATTTTAATCTACATATATTTTAGTTAAAGTGTTTTCCGATAACAACACCTACACACGTTTGGTTTCAGTAGAAATTTTTCTTATGAGCAGCTCCTGAAATATTAAAAACTGATTAAAATAAACAGCAACAAATCTCGTTAACATTAATGAAGCATAATTCTGCGCACAGGACATTAACACTGAGCTTCAGAAACACCAGAAGTGGTATCAAGTGCCAATTTATTTGATTTCAACATATTTTATTGATTATACTTTACAAATGGGATTGGGCAAAAGTTATAAAAGCTTATTACGCCCGTTCCCTACATATACATTATACCAAACATATTTACATACATGGGTTTCAGCTTAAAATGAAATAATAATAATAATATAATGATTATGTATAATAATCAGAGTAAAACACATTCAATAGAATACATTTCATATGTAATCGGTTGGTATGTTAAAAATGCAACTTCTGTTTAAAAAAGAGTGCTCGTATTAATAAACGCAACGGTAGAAAATTAATAAAAATTCAAAACATGCAAGCATGACAGTTTTTGTTCATTTTAATACCCAACATGACTTGCAGTTCAAACGCCTTGCATGGTATCGGATGAAATTGAGGGTATCCACGACGGGAAATATAGCGTAATTTCACTATAATAGTGAAATACCACTATAATAGCGGAATTTACGTTTCCCCCCAACCTGTTTATTTTCTATTGATTATGCTCACTCTCGAATCGTTATACATGTATATTACTGGTACTGTACATATACTGTATATATGCTATTTTTCATGTAATCTGATGTGTCGTATCACGCAAAAGTATAAAGAACTAGATCTCCAAAGACTACACAATTGTTGTCAAAAATGAACTCAAGCATTCTATTTAGCATCAACTTCAGCGTACTTTTGTGTAGAAACGGTAATTTTATCGAAATTATATTCCTAAGCACACCTCATATGTTTTGTGGACAGAATTCGGTTATGTATAACCATCCTTTTAACGTTCAATCGGCTACGATGATGCGATCGGCAACACCGATTTTTAAATTCAATTTCATGAAGTAGATTGGGTTAAATCAAAACAATTTTTTGTCCTATAAGTCTGGTCCGATTTCTAGAAAAAAAATACTTTGGCAGTTATAATTGTTTGGTTCAGAATATCTATTTTACTTATTTTGGGTATGCTGAATCCGACAAAATATGCTGACATTCATGAAAATGGCCTAAAGAAGGTCAAAATGGCGATTCAAAATGGCAGATATTGAATTTTCTTAATATTTTTTCTTAATGTTGTTCAAACAGGAAAAAGAATGTTTGAATATCTTACTGATTGTAGTGCAACTATAAAAATGATTATCTTAATAGATTGCTAACATTATTATTTAATATAGAAAATTAAGTCGTTTCTATACTTAATTCGAATTTTCTTTGATAAATTTGTCTATTATTTCTATGTTCTGCTTATTCAGAATGTTACGTTTGCAAATACCTTCAGATTGTACAGAGTGTTTCACAATATATGTCACACATCTGAATGGGCATAATCTGAATATCAAGCATGATACCAAAAATACCAAACCACTATAGGTAAGCATGTTAATCTAAAATTATGATATTGCAAAGTATCGGGAAAATTATAACATACCATTAAGTAACTGATGATCTAATCAGAGATGTCATATTTTCAGCTGATCTCAAAATGGGGTACAAGTTGAAGCAAAAATTTGATGTCAACTTTTATTTATAAAAACGATATCCTAAACGTTGTACAGGGTATGATGATAAAAAATATCCAGACCAGAAATTGCCGTCTAAATTTCATATATTAATAAGAATAATCTGAGAGTTTGAACTAAGTTATAATGTAAAGATGAAAGACAGTTAAATCCTGCTACCCCCTCCCCCCCCCCCTTTAACAGAAATCAAGATGAGATGAGAACAATTTTGAAGTGAAGCCAAACATTGAGAAAACCACATAAGAGTTAGATCTGAATTTTGGGAAGTGGACTGTAACAATGCCGGTAAGTGTATCTTGTGTATTTAGAAATCTTAAATTTGAGTCAAGTGTGTCTGCATACAAGATTTCAGCATCTAAAGCCAATTGACGTTCAGAGCTGGTTAAAGTTTGCAAGATGGACTGAAAGGAAAAATGGAAGAATTGGACAGTAATTAACACATACTGGTAGTTCTGAAACGACACATTCATTTCAATGCAACTTTATATAAAAAAAAATATGCATTTTGGGGTTCTTAAAAGCCAAATATTAAACAATAAATGTCTCAAGTATCCCGTGAATCTTATAAAACAGTGGTCGGAAATTTATTTGCATTAGTCTCTTAACTTGTTAATAGGACTATGTTGGGAAAACACTTGGAGAATTGGTTGCCATAGTAACTGAAGTTGACATTTTTGGATACTTTCAACTCAAAAAAAAAATAATTTTGAATATATGCTGATTAAAATGATATATAAAATGTATATGTAGCTTTTGTTGTTACTTTTCTATCTGTCTGTAGATGTGTGACATATATTGTGAAACACCCTGGTATTTTTATCTCCGCATATCACTTGATGGTGCAGCTGTAACTTTTTAGTCAATATGGCGATTCAAAATGGTAGTTATCCATTTTTCTGATTATTTTGTAATGTCGTTCAAATAGGAGAACGGATGTTTTAATCTCACTGAGCTTAATGCAACTATGAAAATGATAATAGAACACTGATATAATCTCTTTGACTTGAAAAATTGATCTTTAATTGTGAAAGTTGCGTTAATTAGCTCAAACTGGTGGTTCAAAATGGAAAATTTTGAGATGTGGGAGAAAAAATATCAAAAATGCAGTGTATCGATATTTGCAAACGCAAAATTCTATGCAAGTAAAGCATAGTCGGAAGATGAACTTTATCACGACCTTTCAATATCCTATCGCAGGAAAGGAAATATTTCTTTCATACTGTTGACGTCAGTTGATGATTTCGATTGCGATGGAAACAAAACTTGCCACTGACTGAATATGACCTCAAAACATAGGCATAGATATTCAAGATCACGACACTTTTTTGAATCAAGCAGCCACGGGTAGAAGAGAGCTATATGCAGACTCCGGACCGTAGCTTGAGACGATGTCCTGAAATAGGTTAAAAACTATGCTAGACCAAATAACAATTATTTGTCTCTAGAACTTATTTCTAGCCTTCTTTTTGAAAATCTGGACCAGATTATATAATATCTACGCCTCTCTGTATAAATAATATTATTTCTTCGCGATTTTCCTACAACACTTTTGACTTTTGAGATGTAACTAGACATGTTTACCACCATGAAAGTCCTCTATGCATATGAAATTAAAAGTGGTTTGGAGTACACACATGACAATGTTTTAGTGATCGGCATCAATTATATTTGCGGTCATACAACGGAGAAATTATGATAAACATGCGATCTTGCAAACACTTCTAATGAAAAAAGTCAATAGAAAATCCTTTTATTTGGTATGGGAGAGATAGAATAGTACACCGAGTTTTTGATTTTCGAGGAGAAAGGGTAATTTTGACTGACGTTTGACTGACGTTCTAGTCTTCTATTTGAATAATGTCCAAATTCTTAGAGATCCCTCGAACATGACCTTAAAATTGGATTCTTGTTAAAAAATTATTATTCTTTTGAATTTGTCATATCCTTTAAATAAGAAAAGATAGGGCTTTCATATTAAAGATGTGCATTAACTGTGATAAGGACTTTCTTTACTTTACAATTTATTTGAATTGGTAAAACTTTTGAATTAGAAAAGATAGGGTTTTCCTATTCAACATGTGTACTACCTGTGACAAGAATTTTTTAAATACTAGTAAACTTAGACAGTTGACCTCGTGACGTTGACCTTGAAGTTTGACCTTCATCTTAAAAACTTTAACTTGGTTATATCTTTTGAAAAAGAGGAGATATGGCTCAAATATTATACATGTATTTTTCCAGTGACAAGACCTGTCTAAATATACAATGATATTTGATAATATAATAATAATAATATCCTTTATTTATACAGGATGGCACAATTAGTTAACAACTAGTTCACATTGTGGTCCTGAAAACATTTGTACAGACAGAAGATTATGTACAGAAAACTGTGCAAACTGTACTGTGACATTGACCTGAAGTTTGATCTTCTCTTTAAAAATTTAAACATTAATTTGAATTGGTTATATCTTTTTGAATGAGAAGAGATAGGGATTACATATTAAAGATGTGTATTCTCCGTAAAAAAAACCTTTCTAACTTCACTATTAGTGCTGACTTCGTAACCTTGATATTTGACCTTATTTTCAAAACATTTAACTTTGGCCATGAATTTTGAATGAAAAGAGATAGGTATTTCATTTTATACATGTTTATTATACCTCTATTGATAATACTCGAATTTGATTGGCTGGTAAGAAAACTTTAAAACACAACAATGACTCCAAATGCTACTGTTTAAAGCAATTCTGACCTAGGAACCATTGCACGTGGGATATAATGACCCGGTCATTATTTTTAATGACCGCTAAAAATGACCGCTTAATCAAAAAATCGTTTTTGAGTGAAGTAAATGCATAAGATAATAATTATTCGAAGAAAAAAAAAACATGTTTTTAAATTTGTGCATGGTCCGTTTTGCATTACCATAGAGAATACGGTAAAATTTTATCGTTTTAATATTTCGTTACGTGGCTCTTTAAAGAGTTGAATTCTGTGTTAGATTTTGACCGTGTAGAGGAAAAGTAATCGTTTGTTATGCTACGTTTACACTATGTTCCCGGCAGCCACGGCAGCCCCGTTTGCCCGAAACGTAGTGCGCCGTGAGATTTTGGTTATTTTCCCCTCTATATCCAAGTCTTGACAAGTTCTTTTGCGGTCTTCTACGGTCTTCTACGGAATCCGTGATGGGCCGTAGGAAGAAGTTGCCGTGGAGTGCCGGAGGCTCCACGGTGCACTACGGTTCTGCCACGTATGCCAGCACGTTCCCCCCAGGCCTCTTACGTTCTGATAGGTCCCCTCTCGTTTCTCGCGTTCTTATGAAGTTCTTATACGTTTCTCACGTTCTGTCAAGTCTTTCTACGTATGAAACATGGACGCCGGGAAATTATGGATCACGTTTGTACCAGAGAAGGTCTCCTAATGCCCAGAAACAATCATTGTATCATGACCCTTCGAAGATAAAACATCATGAATTCCTAAGACGAAGATTTTATTTTCGCGTGTTTGCTGGGTGCATACCTAAAATCACTTCGTCAAAATGAAGAGAACCAGCAGCAGTTACAGAGAGGGAAGGCAGGAGTGCAGCAACTAGGAATGAGACGAATAAGACGGATGAGAAGGCGGAGATCCATATGGATCCATAATGAAACTTCTCTGCAGTGCCCGGCTTTTATATGCTTCCTCTCAGACCGCGTGCGCCGTGTCAGACCGTAGTAGAACGCAACGCACCGGGACCATAAACCGTAACATGTCGGGACGAGCCGCGATTGAACGCGAGGAAACGGCTACCATACACCCTAGTTTGCCGTGAGGACCGTGATGAAACGTGGCAGAACGTGATAAAACGGACAACAACCGTGAACTAGCCGTGACAAAACGCGGACTAAACTCAGCAAAACGTCTCAAAACGTGAATGGACCGTGAGATGAATGGAAATATACATTCTCCCGTCCCACTGCGGACTGCCTCCAAGTTCTGTTACGGTCTATTACGTGCTGTCGCGTTTTGTTGCGTTTATTCCGTTTTACTACGACCTACTAAGTTTCACATCTGCAACGTGGCCGCCGTGGCAAATTTTTTGACAGTTTAAAAATCTGGCACGGCATCCACGGCAATCGCGATGAGTTACGTTTGCCCATCCCGTTGCCCCAAGTTTTCTCACGCCCGTCCCGTTTTTTCCACGGTGGCCTGAAACTTGATTGCCGTGGCTGCCGGGAACATAGTGTAAACGTAGCATTATAACAATGTATGTCGCTATAAACCAAATATTGTTTTAATCAGTAAATCATGATGCAAAAACTTACACGACTTGCAGACGTTAATGTAAACAACTTCACTACCCGGTCTGTACCGAATCCCGATCCCGATCAAAGAAAGAATTGATAACGGTTATAGATTCATACTTTTCAATATATATATATCGGTATAATAAAACAATTAAATACCCCTTGTGAGTTCAACATGGTGAAATAAGGACCCTCGACCTGACCCACTCGATAACCTGACCTGACCTCGGCCGCTACGCGGCCTCGGTCAGGTCAGGTCACCTCGTGGGCCAGGTCTCGGGTCCTTATTTCACCATGTTGACCTCACAAGGAGTAATTAATTGTATAATATTACCTGTGACATGACCTTTCTAAAATCACTTTTATATTTTACCCCATGACCTTGACAATGAAGTTTGACCTCTTTTAGATTTTAAGCATTGATTTGAATTGGTCATAACTTGTGAATGAGAAGAGATGGGGCTTTCATATTACATATGTGTATTACCTGTAACAAAACCTTTCTAAATACACTATGATTTCTGATCTCGTGACCCTGAAGTTTGACATACTTTTCTAAAACTTTATTTTTGGACATAAATTTTGAAGAAGAGATAGGACTTTCATATTTTGCATGGACAATATCTGTGATAAGATATTTTCAAGAAAGCTGTAATTTCTAACCCCTTGACCTCCATGATTAACCTAAAATATTTTTACAAATTAAATTTCGAAAGTAACTTTAAATTGAATAACATATGATAAGGCCTTCAAATTTAACGCAATATGCAATAAATAATGACATCTCACCCAATAAGACAACAAAAGCGGCCGCGGGGGACCAAAATTGCCTGAGTTAAATCTTTTGTAATTTTATAGATAGTGGTAACACACATAACTCCTAACAATAAATATCTCTTCATCTTAAATGTATGATCGGTTTTGCCGAAGGTGATTTAATCCCCTTGATTACTACTTATTATTTAGTTTTCTTCTTTGTTGAATTGGATTAATTAATGCTAGTTACATTGTATAAAGCTAAAAACTTTTCTTAAAATACCCGATAAAACATTATGATAGGAGAACACTTATAACTATCAGAAAACTTTTAAATTAAAATCTAAACATAGATTAAAACGGAAGTAGGAGATACATGTATACATTTTTGTGACTCACCTTTTAATGACAATGAAATAATACTTTTTCTTTTCTGAGTTGTACAAATAATACAGGACAATGATAACAGAAGAAGGTAGAACTTCCTGTACTATCGATCGCAAATTTTCTTTCTGATAAGGAACAAAAATGTCTATCAATTTCATTGCTGTATGGGTAAATAATATATGGTTTTGGTAATCTAACAACAAATTTAGTGGGGGTGAAAGAGAGATAAGGAAATATTTATAAGCCCTATGACACAAAACATTCGATATTTGTCATAAAACAGATGTGCAAAAAGAGCAAGAGACCCAGGGGCCACATCGCTTAAATGTAAGGACTGAATAGCAATGAACATTTCAGTATTGAAAAGTTAAAATATACTACTCCCCAAGTGTCAGGGAATGAAGTCATAAGTTTCATTAAATTTCCTTCGTTGTTATGTGAGGTGTTGCGGATAAGAGATGGGTACTCCAAAGTGTAACAGTCGGACGGCCGGACCGATTACGATATAACCCTCCCACTTTTCAAGCGGTGGTATAATCATGACAAACGCTTTACGTGGCACACTAGCTATATTCACTATGTTTTTCTTTCAGTGAAACAGTTATAAGCTAAAATATATTTCAAATTATTTCGACTTATATGCCGTCTGGCTTCTCAAGATGCAATAAATTGGTATTATTTTTCATATTAATGCATTTCTTTAAAATTAGATTGTTCCAAAATGCTTTTAAACTGAAACAATCAATAAAAATCATAGACGCCATAAAGAGGACTTAGTAAAGCTTTAAAAAGTGCTAACGTATTACTAAGGGAATATTTTAAAAAAAAAAACTTTAAATTTTTAAGACAATAACATTTCTTGCTCGTTATTTGCAACAAAAATATATATCTGAAACCCTTTTTATTCGTCAAAAGAAATGTCAGTGGAGGACAGGAGGAAGTCTTGAAAGACAGTAACAAAAAACAGAGGACGACGAGGAATGTACAAGGAGGTCAGGGAATGTCAATAAATGACAAGGAGTGGGTAAGGTAGTTAAGGATACATGTAACGACAGAGTTGATCATAGGAGAAAGTCTTGTTTAAGACTGACAGGGTGACGACAGAGGAGTTTTGGAATCCAAGTGGGAAATTCATTCAGAAGTGGGTTGATTGATTTGTTGCATATTGTTTAACGTCCCTCTTGATAATTTTTCACTCAAATAGAGACACCGCCACTTGCTGGTTGAGAGCTGCAAATTTTGTCCAATACTCGGCAGTCAGAGTCATTGGGTGAGATTTGTTCGTGCCAGTACCTACTTCGACACAGGGCCTGGGTTTACACGGTCTCATTCAAAAGATCGTCCTCCACGTCCCGCAGTGGGATTCGAATCCGCGACGTCGGATCAATTCCTGACTTCGCGACGCTAGAGCAGACGTTCTAACCAATGTGCCACGCGGACGATAATTCAGTCGTGGGAATTTTCAGGAGTTTTTTTTTTTTAATTTAGGTCTGAGGTTTCCATTGCAAAATGCCCGTATTATAAAAAGAAAAAGTATTTAGTTTATGGTCTTGAAAAATCTAAAACAGTTGAGAATCTTATTATCACTTTTATTATTTTTCGTATAAATCCTTTGAATCCTACATTTTTTTGTTGTACAATTAGTATTGCTCATTGTATATTATAGTTTGATCAAAAAGACTATTGAAGTATTAGTATAATTTGCTTAAAACTGCGAAAAATAGTTACTTTCCAATATAATCAACTAGTAAATGTACCTGTATTTTGAGACGGTCCTTTCACAATACGACGGTAGATTTTAATTCTCCAAACTTGGCATGTACACTGAATTTAATGTAAATTAAATATGATATAAATATGAGGAGTTTCCCTTTTGTATAATTTTCACACAATAAAACCCTAGTCGGCTCCTTTTAGCCCTTTATACAAAGAATTCTACACTTATATGTATTTACAAAATACTTCCAGGTAAAAGGATATTGCAAAAAGGGTGTTGGAAATTTTGAAATTCGCGATATGACCTTTTTTCGAGCCATAGCGAGCACCGACGTGCGGCACTTGGTAAAAATGAACTTTCTATAGTACAAATTATCATTCCTTGCTCTATCATCACGGCAAATATGTTCTTGTGCTAAGTTCTTTTCAAAGAAGTGCTGCGGACAAAAGTACCCTTTAAATTCACTAAATTTCAATAATCTTAAAATCGGAAGTGACATCATCAAAATATAAATTTATGCATCTAGTATTTTTGATTCTCTACCAGACCTAAAAGTTTCATGAAAATCGATCGAGTCGTTTACGAGAAATCGCGTGTACAAAATCGGTAGGAAAAAAAGAAACAAAAAAAATATAGGAAAAGAAACCTAATAACAATTAGTTTCTGAATAATATTGTCAAGGTTACTGTGTCAAATGGTTTTTTAAATTCCTTTAAAAGGTTATTATACAGTTTTTGGCAAATTTTGGTACATATGTGAAGTAAGATACAGAATGCTTTTTTCATGTTTTATCTCAATTTAATTATTATTTTTTAGCTTTAAAAATTTATGGTTATTTCAACATTTGTTGCAGAGGTTAAGTTTAAAAATTGTAAAACGAATCATTGATTCAAGAAGATTAGGAAGTCTAACATCCTTTCGTTTTTTACGGTCACATTTCGCCTTTGCGCAGCTGCCTCCATGATTAAATGTTCAAGTGTGGAGATCCCTCTATTAGTTCATTTGTCATAAGAATTTAAAACTAGTGTAATAGAAATAGGTTTTCGCTTTTTTTAATAGATTTTTTTTTCTTATTTTACGAATTTTACCCCTAGGACAGGAATTGCAAATGAAGGTCAAAATAAAAATTTGAAAATAAAAAATTAGATAAATATACAATAGAAAACACCTAAAGAACACTGAATTTTACACCTGACAGAAAATTATTCTCTCCTACAGGTAAAATCTTTGTTATCAGGAATACATTCTTTATATTTACACTGTATTATGCAAACAAAAATTACAGCAATAAGCATTTACACAAAGTCTAAGACTTAATTGTACATTGTTCAATAAAAATATAATCAAGAGGCCTATGGGCCACATCGCCCACCTAAGGGCATTTGATAGGAAAAAAGCACAAATACATAAGGGGACGGGGTGTTGTTGGTGGGGGTTGAAATTTTATACTACTCGAGGATGCCTCCATATCACATTAGCATATAACTGTCCTGTTCTTAAAAAAAAGATTTCTAAAGAATTTTTTAAAGATTTTCTTCTTATAAATTACTTCGTAAAACTTTGATCCCCTACTGTTCCCTTTCCTACCTCAAGGGGTCATTATTTGAACAAATATTCGTTACATGAGGATGCTTACATGCCAATTTGACTGAACATATATTTTCTTGGCAAGATTTTTTCTTCCATTTCTGTAAAACTCTGATCCACCATAATTCATCTTCACCAAGGATACTTTGTACATGCACCAAAGTTGTTTGAAATCGGCCCAGTAGTTCTTGAGAAGAAGTTCAAATGTGAAAAGTTTATGATGACGATAACTACAACAGACAACAGAAAAATTTTGATCGGAAAAGCTCCCTCAAGTCTTCGGCTCAGGTGAGCTATAAATGACAAATGAACTCATGCACTACTGTATACATTTCAAATTCAAAACTCTCTCTCTCTCTCTCTCTCTCTTTCTCTCTCTCTCTCTCTCCCTCTGTTAAATGTATTAATATGCCAGAAATATTTAGTTACTTCTTCACAATTCATTGAGAACTTTAAAAAAAAATTTAATATGTTTTAAAAACACTCTTGATATTCTACATCTCCATGAAGACCTCTCTTTTGACATGTTTAATGTTTCCATCAATGCTATATTTGTTGTTGGATGTTTCTATCAATGCTATATTTGTTGTTGGAAGTAACCAGATCTCTGTTGTTTTTTATATATCTTCAATGAAATCTTCCGGTATTCTTCTGCATATTATTACATGTATAAAGAGCAGACACTGGAACATACCCTACAATACATTCATACCATGTGAGTACTACAGTATACTGTCAGACGTACAATCAGCAAAACACCCTAAAATCATTGTCACATGAATAACAACAGTCAAGAATATTCTTTCACATGACTTAAAGCACAGCTACCGGTAAATAGCACTGCTATATATTACACTGTCACATGACTTGCAATACAATCATAAAACAATGTCATAGAATGCCATATAGTATATAACACTGTCAAAAGATTTGCAGCACAACCATATAATACTATCAAAGAGACCTGAGACCAGTTTTACAAAAGAACGATTTATTTAGACCAAAATTTTACTCTTCAATTCTGCTAAATAATTTCAAATTTACATTAATTTGAAAATCGATTTGAACCTTTTTAAAAGAATTCTTAATATATTTTTATCCTAGCAATATTAAACAGAATACTAGTAATTAACATTGCAAAATTTTACAATCAGCTTCAATTTTCTTTTATCTTAGTTGTAGGTTCCTTAATTTGTAAAACAGGCTTCTATATTTTCTAGAGTCACAATCTGCATATTGCATAATGCATATGATATATAACGGAGACATATCCTAATATACCGCCGAGTACTGGCATGTTCATGTTTTATCAGGAATACGAATGTATATAACATTATAACTTACTAGAAGCGCCCTCATCAGACGCATTTGCTGTCTGTGGATTGAAAGCTGGTTTCATGACGTGGGGACTAAAGTTATTAGATTGACCGCCATGATGGCCGTTGGTGACGTCATAGGGATACTGATTTGCGACTCTTTGGTTTGTCGCTGCTCCTCTCTCACATGAATTACTGGATGCGGGCGATTGTTTACTAGTGCGAAAAAAGTTGATTTTTTAACGACATACCCTTTAAATGTGATGTGTTTATTTTTTATTAACATGCTATTATGATATGGTACCTGCGCTTCTAAAAGAATTGGTATTTGGATTTTTATCGTAGATTTCTTTTACATTTGTCCAAATAAAAAGCGCATATTTATTAATTATTTGCATATTTTAGGAAAAGAAATCATAAAACATCTCAAGAAAAGTAATTTTCCCTATGTTACAGTAATTCAATGTATCATTAAAATCATAAATATCAATGATTTTTTCCCCTTTTTTAACTTTCCATGACTTGTGTACCCATATTCTTGCCAAATCCACGGAATGTTGTCTCCATTCTTTCAAATCTGTCTCTAACAAGAAAAAAAACTGATGATCTGGTAAATTACGATGATTACTATCGATAATTACCGTAACTTGCATGTTATAACAAGTATTGTTGTAAGAACAGCTACAGCGGCAACGACCCCTAAGGAGATCCATAGGTAGGTCTTCTCTCCCCCTGATTTATAACAAAACATAAAATTATGGTATTATGCCTTAAACATGCAAATGTCTAAATTTTTAATATTGAAATTTAGGTAAAAAATACATTAATTTTTGTATAATTATCTAATCTTGTTTGATGGTTTCTTTTGCTTGTTATAATAAATAGTGTCTAGACTCACAAATACCAAAGAACTAGTAAAATCAAGCATTGAAAACTGAACCTCTATATAAAATTGAGGCCACTGGTTTAACAGATGAAACTATATACTACTTTAACTAGTTAAGCTGAAGAACAACAGAAAATCAGTTAGATAAAACTATAAAGGTTCTATATGAAAAAAGAACATCTTTGAATGTAGGTTTTACTTATGATTCATTTCATGGATTTGATAGCCTACATGAACCAAGTTATCCATTACGAGGAATACTAAGCCATGCATTCAAAATGAATCAAGAATATCAGGTAACACAAATTACAATCAAAAATGACACAATGCGTCCTGCAAAAAAGTTAATACATGTATTAAATAGATCTTCCTAACTTTTAAAATGTCATCAGTTATTAATTTCATCCTTTTAAAAAACTAAACAAGGATATACCTTTGTCTTTGGAAACTCCTCTGGTTCTTTGCTTTAGTTGCTCTGTTCCAAAATAAAAATAGAGAAATAGAGAGGATTTTGATTTTGAGTTATGATTTTTGAGGAAGAAAATATGGTTCGATATCATCAATTTATTCACCTTTATAAATCAGTTCTGAACAATGCTGTCCTTGCCAGCCTGATAAACATCCATCTCCGCATGCCCCATTTACGTCATCACATCCTTCCGGTCCTCGACAATTGCATGTTTTCTCACACTGTCCGCCGAAAGAGTGGTTAGAACACACTAATAGAATAAAGTTTTCAACATAAAAGAAATTTAACATGCACATGTATATTACAGTTGAAAACGTCTCCACAATACATTCTAAAAGCGTTATTTGTAACTGGGTGGGTTTGAAAAAAATGATATCGTGATATTATCTATTATTAGGTAAAATGCCCCCAAAATAAGGTGCAGACACACCTCATGCACATGTATGTTCCAAATGTAACATTGTATTCTAGATATCAAAGTTAGAGAATCAGAATTTAAACTGTAAAAATTATACTTGTATACCTTAAGTTATATGTGCAATACATCATTATTAACAGTGAAACACAGGACGTTTTTCCATTGATTATTTTAATTATTTCTTAATAATAGTTAAAAAGGATCGAAATTAAAAAATATTGAAATTTCTTTTTTCCAAGATGAATAAATGATAAAGCCATTGAATTCTTTTGAGTGTGTTTGGGTGGGGTGGAGAAGGGGTTATTTATTTCTTGTGGGACTCCACCATGGTACCTTATCCTATGCACCTCTGATGTTTCGGAGGTCCGTGTTAGCTCTGCTCCTATTTTGTATTGTTTTATGGACTTTGATATTGAATACTGTTCGTTATCACCATATCGTTCAATAAGAGGTTAAATATTAAATAAAAGAGCATTAAAACATCCTTAAGGACAGATGATACAAACAAACTTTTGTCAAAGAATTTGAAAATAACAACTTGGGTTATGTTCAAATAAATGAAATGAATACCCCGGTAACTTTCACCGTGTAGTTTTTAATTTTTTACTCAAATTAGGACAAATGTGGATTTCAAAATGAAAAATATTTGTAAAGGTTTATAAGGATGGTTACAGAAGGGCCGACTGTTGAACATCTCAGATGGTTTACAATTTCTCTATATTTTAGAAATTTATTATTTGCATCATTTACAATGAAATTAGGCCAAAACATGAATATCAAACCATTTTTTGTTTGTATCATCTGTAAGTTTTCTTATTATTCTTTTTAAAAGTCTTCTCATACCAATAATCTGAACTTCACAAATCTGCATTATTGCATATTGACCCTCCTTGGGTATGGACAGCAGCAGGAGGTTCCGGAGTCTGGTTCCGGGGTCACAGATGATGTCAAAGTGACCCTCACTGACCAGATCCGGGTAACTGACCTTACAGGAGGGGACAGTCAACCCCTTTGCCAGACCTATCAGGTAGCTCACATCTGTAAAGACAATGTGGATATATAAGCTGATAACAGTTAATCTTCGAAATCTCGATCATCTGTAAAGACAACGTGGATATATTGTCTAATTACAGTTAAACTTCTAAATCTCGAACACCTATGAAGACAATGTGGATATTAGCTTATAAATAAGAAGATTATAACAATTTAACTTCGAAATCTCGAACCTCCGTAAAGACAATGTGGATATATTAGCTAATAACAGTTTTGTTTCGAAATCTCGACCATCTGTTAAGACAATGTGGATATTAGATAATAATAGTTTTATTTCGAAATCGCGAACATTTGTAAAGACAACGTGGATACATTAGCTAATAACAATTAATCTTCAAAATTTCGAACATCTGTAAAAATAACGTGGATATTAGCTACATGTTATAACAGTTAAACTTCGAAATCTCGAAAAAAGACAATGTGGAGATATCAGCTAATAACAGTTTAAGTTCGAAATCTTTCAAACATCTATAAAGACAATGCAGATATTAGATAATATCAGATGAACTTCGAAATCTCGAACATCTGTTAAGACAATGTGGATATGAGCAAATAATAAAAGGCTTTATAAAGGGTCGTAGGGGGCCGGTAATAGGCTCCATTGCCAATGGTAAAATATGTGTATTTTCCAATTTCATCAAGGAAAATTTCCAAAAGACGACGTGAAACATGACATTAATGTCGAATAATTCTAAATATTATGGACAGAACAGCCAGAACAAGTTCAGCTGATATTCAATAAGATTTATTGAATGTAAATAAGTCAAAAATGCCTTGCAAATAAAGAAATGGCTCTAATTTGATTTTTTTCTAGAATGAAAATATGAATGATGATATTTTTCCCAATTTTTACTAAATGTTGCTAATTTTCTCAAGGCCCTTGAATTTAAGACCTAAGAAACCTGTTAAATAGGTGAACTTTGAAATCTCGAACATTGATATTTTGAATACCACAGAATAAATAAGTGACTTGAAGTTATTTGAAATGCCAAATGCTCATTTCCAAGAAATTTCACCCTGGAATATTTGAATCCTCGAATATCTCTCCTATCAAGTTCGACATAAAGATGTGATCTGAGGCTCATTTAATATACATAATTTACGTATCATATGGCTCATAAAATAAATGATATTTTTAATTCATATTATTGAAGATGTTTTGCCAGCTTGAAAATAGTCCGTGCTACAGTTCGAAATAAATTTACTTTTTTAAAAAAAAATTATTAAGAAAATTAAAGACAAATATGGAAAAATGGTTAGTATAAATTACATCACATTATAACCATGATCTGTGCAATATATGTATGTCATTTTCAATACCTAGAAATCTCTATACTGTATTTTATTATTACAAATGCTTCAAAACCAATCAAAAGCATTCACCTCTAGGGTTATAGACGCGAATACGTCGTATTTCCGTGTTCGCGGTTATGTTCGCTTCCCAGTAGGCATTTATGGTTCCGGTGGCAGGCGGAGAACATGTTCTGACGTCACCATCAATACTTAAAGGTGATTGGATGACTTTATGTCCACTGTTTTGAATAGGCATTTGAAATGGAATTACTCCTACAGTGAAAATTAAACTCTATTCATTATATATCATCTTCTATAATCTTTCTTTACTTCACTTTGTTTTAACAAATTGCTTTACTAGTAAATATACATTGTCAAAATTTGATGTCATAAATGAACTTTTTTAAACAAAGAGTTCCTTTTCTTATACACTGAAAGTTACCTAAATTGATAAAAATCAACCATTAATTTACTTTTTTTGACTAAGTAGATATTTAGCTCTGTAATATTTTTTTTCAGAAATAAATCTAATTTACTAATTTGGCATGTAGGCCCCGCCCATCCATGTGCGCAGGCGCTGAGACACGTCCCCGTGCCGGGATGACAAGGTCCTTCACAGTGACAATCATAAAGCCCGGGGCCGTACTTCCCGGAAGTGACGTTGTTTGACGAATCTTAAAACATAGACATGGATTCATTGGGTACTATTAATCAATATTAACCTCAATGACCCATTTACCTTTATAAAGTGTTTGACTTTAAGGGACATGAACACAGTTTTAACTGAATTTTTTAAAAGTAATTTTCAATGTTTACAATTCTGAACTAAGGCAATTCTAATGGTCAGCAAAATTTGAACACCACCTGTTGATAAACAAGAGATAAAAGTTTCTGCATAGTGTAAAAAAGGTTTGTGTCTTGTTTTTATATACATATAGAATATTTCATATTTATAACAATATGAAATTCAGCAGATCACTAGAGACTTCTAATCGTATTTAGAATAACTTCTTTGTTGAAAATATTTGCTTCGAACGAACATATGCAGTGATATATTAGTATATTAACCTGTTGTGTATTTTTTTTTATAAAAACATGGCACGGACCCTATTTATATAACAAAGGTTCGGAGTTCTAAATCGGTCTTGTATCTCATCAACTGAAACTCAAATTTTATATGATCATCAGAAATGTCTTAGTTAAAAAATTGTAAAAATGGAAAAATAAATTTGAAAATCTTGAAATGAAAGCATGTGTCCATGTCTCTTTAATGGTCAATATCATCTTTTTTTTCTTTACGCACTACACGACTCTTCGTCGGATGAGTCCTTGCAATCTTGGAAACCATCGCAGAGTAAGTCATGCGTGACAAATTCTCCACTTCCGCATCTGAAGTTGTTCGGATTTGCACTTCCTATGAAAGAAAAAAATTAGAACATTTAATATAAACATAACGATTGGTAAAATACTAAGTGATGACTAAAAAAGTTTTGTTTTCTGAGTGCTCACTGCAATTTTCTTCATCTTCACCATGTGGACAATCTGAAGCGCCATTGCATCTCCATGACGATGGAATACAACTCCTGCTGCGTTCACATCTAAACTGGTTCCAGCGACAGATTTCTACAGGGAAAACAATAAAAGAAAGTGTTCAAGGAGCATATAAAATTGTAAAAGTGTGAAAATGTACACACCCGGTAATCCTACAAGGAATTCTGTGTAGCTAGATTACTGATTTGTGGTTCTGGTAAACTATTGATTTGCAGATGAGTGTTTTCATTTAGGTTCTGATTGATGAATTATCGTACTGCTGTTCAGTTATGTTATTCAATTGTTTGTAGAGATGACATTATTGTATGTGTATATGAGTACGAGAGTGTTCGGCACTCCTCGGCCGATTCGTACATATGTACCTCAGAAGGTGACGGAATCAGCCGAAGTTTGCCGAAAGAGATGTGTGATTACACTGTGTGATGTGACGTCACTTGTTTGTGATCTCACCGCAGTCTGATTCGTCTGAGTAGTCCCCGCAGTCGTTCTTTCCGTCACAGCGCGAGCGGAAACTGACACACAGGCCATTGTTACAGGATCTCTCATAATACGAGCATTTCTTATCTACAAGTCACAACAGAGTGTAATAATTATATATTAAATAACCTTCTGTGCATTCAGATCAAGAGATTAAAGACCAGCAAAAACTTCAGATTGTTATTAATAACATAATGCTAAATTAATATTTCTCTTCGTAATTGTTTGTGTTAAAATATCATTCCACATTCCTTTTAAAAAGTTGAAATAATTTTCGATATGATGTTAATTGAAAAGGAATACGAAGAATTAAATTTGGTCTTAACTCTTAAGTCGTAAGTCCTTTAATTTGTAAAACGGGCCTCAGGCTTTCAACAGAGACAAGATCATATTTGGGTGCAAAGTATTATTTTGTGATTATTGGGGGGGGGAGCAATTGCCGGAATAGATTATACAATATTCCAGATCAAACAACAATTTAGTAATTTATTAAAACTTACTGAAGGGGACTTCAGAATAAACAATACCCGGAAAAGAAAGTTTTACTGTATATTCAATCAAATTAAGCTGTTACAATTCCAGACTTTTAGATCCCAATCAAAATCAACCTTCAAGATGTAGGAGTGTATGATCAATTTCACTTATTAATAGAGGTTTATATACATTTATATTACATCCATGGCACATCCATGGCTTAAATTAATTGCTCATATATTCGCATTATTGGGTATTTTGCAAAACTATTCTGAAAACCTACGGCATTTTAAATGTATTTCATCCGAAAAATCTCCACAGTCGTTGCTCCCGTCACACAGCAGTCTGTCGTCGATACATTTCTTGTTAAGGCACTGGAACTTGTCAAATTGATCACCTACAAGTCAACCTTTGTTTTTATAGAATTACCGAGTACATAAAAAAAGTTCACGGATATCATAACACCGTAATTTACAAAGGATGTATTTGTTTGAAACCAAATATGGAGATAAACAAGTACTAGATATAACATATGATATTCAAGTACATCTTGCATGATTATTGTAGCTAACATTCAAGGACAAAATTAATATGTCACAAATCCAAATGCCTTCCTCTTCTCCAATATGTCTTTACCATTGCTAATTTGACCAATACGTCATTCTTAATAAATACTCACATGGGCATCCCACTTCATCCGACCAATCAAAACAGTTGTTCTTTCCGTTACATGTGAGATTCTTATAGATGCAAATATTATTATCACACTGAAACATGTCTGGCTTGTACGAACAATCTGAAAGACAATTTAAATTTCATTGAAAACTTTTAGGGCCTATTCCATCGACACATCTATACATGAATCATATTAAAATCTGAAAATGCGAGTTGATATTTAATACCGGTATAAAAGGCACTGAAAAGCAACTTGCATTGCATATCGTCATTTTAATTTAAAACAAAAACAAATTCATGCCAAATTTAGCAATTTACAAATGATTTTCGCAGTATTCAATTCAACCAATAGAAATGATTTATTTAAAGAAAATGAGTGACGTACCTCCACCACAGAGCGATGGTTTCTCATCTGACCAATCAGAACAGTCCTTTCTTCCATCACATATCTTGGATTTGTTTATACAGTTGTCATCAAAATAACACTTAAACTGAGATTCAGTACACCTGTCTGTCGGAAGATGCAATTTAACTTTATAATGACAAAGAGAAAAAAGTAACATTGTCATTTCATGTTTCATTTAATACAGGGTTGTTTCTAGAATTAAAATAGCAAAGGATATTCTTAACAAAATAGAAGCGAGTTTGGGGTTAACTGTAAAATAATCAACCTTTCTACATAAAATTAAGATTCTTCAACCTTTACAAACTATGTAAATTTATCGACCTTACTTCACAAGCTGTAAATAACCTATCTACACAAACTGTATATGAAGTAACCGTATGACACTAAATGTAAATTAATCAACCTTTGTACACAAACCGTTAAGTAAAATCAACCTTTCTGCAAAAAACGTAAATTTCCCTTTCTACACAAACCGTAAATTAATTAATCAGTCTTTCTTCACAAACTATAAAATAACCAGCCATCCTTATTTAAAAAAAAAACTGCAAAATTAATTGATCAAGCTTTCTATACAAAAACTTTATAAATAAATCAACCCTTCTACACAAACTGTTAATCAATCAATCAATCAACCTTTCTACCTTAACTTTAAATCAACCAACCTTACTAAACAAGCTGAAAATTAATCAACCATCTACACAAGCTGTAATTATTAATGAACTTTACTAATAAGCTATAAAGTAATGAACGTTACTAATAGGTGTAAAGTAATCAACCTTACTAATAAATTGTAAAATACTAATAATCTGTTAAGTAATGAACCTTACTCATAAATTGTAAAGTAATGAACTTTACTAATAAACTGTAAAGTAATGAACCTTATTAAGAATCTGTAATTAAAAGTAGTGAACCTTACTCATAAATTGTAAAGAAAGTACCTTACTAATAAACTGTAAAGTAATGAACCTCACTGATAAACTGTAAAGTAATGAACATAACTGATAAACTGTAAAATAATGAATCTTACTCATAAATTGTAAAGCAATGAACCTAACTCATAAACTGTAAAGTAATGAACCTTACTGATAAACTGTAAAGTAATGAACCTTACTGATAAACTGTAAAGTAATGAACCTTACTGATAAACTGTAAAGTAATGAACCTTACTGATAAACTGTAAAGTAGTGAACCTTACTGATAAACTGTAAAGTAATGAACCTTCCTGATAAACTGTAAAGTAATGAACCTTACTGATAAACTGTAAAGTAATGAACCTTACTGATAAACTGTAAATTAATGAACCTTACTGATAAACCGTTTTAAATAATGAACCTTACTGATAAACTGTAAAGTAATGAACCTTACTGATAAACTGTAAAGTAATGAACCTAACTGATAAACTGTAAAGTAATGAATCTTACTGATAAATTGTAAAGCAATGAACCTAACTCATAAACTGTAAAGTAATGAACCTTACTGATAAACTGTAAAGTAGTGAACCTTACTGATAAACTGTAAAGTAATGAACCTTCCTGATAAACTGTAAAGTAATGAACCTTATAAGTAATTGTAAAGTAATGAACCTTACTAAGTAACTGTAAAGTAAAGAACCTTACTAATTAACCGTAAAGTAATGAACCTTACTAATTAACTGTAAAGTAATGAACCTTACTAAGTAACTGTAAAGTAATGAACCTTACTGATAAACCGTTTTAAATAATGAACCTTACTAATTAACTGTAAAGTAATGAACCTTACTAAGTGACTGTAAAGTAATGAACCTTACTAAGTAACTGTAAAGTAATGATCCTTACTAATAAGCTGTAAAGTAATGAACCTTACTAATAAACTGTAAAGTAATGAACCTCACTGATAAACTGTAAAGCCATGAACCTTACTAATAAACTGTAAAGTAATGAACTTTACTTATAAACTGTAAAGTAATGAACCTTAGTTACTAATAATCTGTTAAGTAATGAACCTAACTCATAAATTGTGAAGAAATGAACTTTTTTAATAAACTATAAAGTAATGAACCTTACTAAGCTGTAACGTAATGAACCTTACTAATAAACTGTAAAGCAATGAACCTTACTAAGCTGTAACGTAATGAACCTTACTAATAAACTGTAAAGTAATGAACCTTACTGAAAACTGTAAAGTAATGAACCTTACTGATAAACTGTAAAGTGATGAACCTTACTGATAATCTGTAAAGTAATGAACCTTACCAATAAACTGTAAAGTAATGAACCTTACTTAATAAATAAACTGTAAAGTAAAAAACCTTACTAATTAAACTGATAAACTGTAAAGTAATGAACCTTACTACACTTTTCGTCTTTTTCATCAGATCCGTCGCCGCAATCATCTATGAAGTCACATTTACTTAGCCATGGAATACAGTTACCGTTATCACAGGTAAATTCAACCAGATCGCAGGATCCTTTACAAAAAGAATTCTCAATGGTTTATCTACTGTAGCATAAATTAAACAGTTTCATGATCAATTTTTTGTTGAAATGTGCATGCTGGTGGTTTACAAATACATGACAGTAATGCCTTAATTAATTTGGTCATTATATGTACGTTTAAGTGAAGTTTTCACATTTTGAGCTGATTTTTAGAGCTTGCATAAGTAATTGTTTTTCTTCTTTCTGTCTTCAACATATTGAATTAAATTATTTTATTTTTATCAAATTAAAATTATTTATATACGAGTATGTTATTATATTGTCAGAAATAAAAATTATAAATAATTTTTTTTTTCTTAATGTTATGAATATTCTTGTTGATTTTGTTTTATACTTTACTTACTCCAGAGATATTGCCTGTTTTGTGTCCCAAGTTCATATTCTATAATGAAAAAGCAAGAAATATTACACATAGATTTAATCACATGATCATGTGATCCTATTAAGCCATGTTTAAACTGGTGAAATTTACTGATTAACTTATTCTATGTTGAAATTTACTGATTAACTTATTCATGTTATTCGATCTATATACATGTATCCTATACATGCTATATGCGTGGTGCGGGTCTTGTTGAGAAGAACCCCCCCCCCTTTTCACTTCCAGAACATCTCTCATGAAAAGTATGTCTGGATTTGGATTTTCGTCAAGAAAAATATATTGGCCCTGACAAAAGATTTCTACCCAAAGAAAATCCCACAATCGGTTTTGGAAGAATTCTCAACCACCCCCCTCTACCGAACCAGTTTCCTTTCCATAGTGAATAAATATGTATATTATATTTCATATCTTACTACAAGGAAAATAGGTACTAGTGCTAGTAATACCTAATAAAAAGAGATTAACTATAATTATGATCAATATAATATATGTCAATTACATTTTCATTTTTTATGATGTACATAGTTTTTAATTTCATTTTATAGCAGGATTTTCCCCCGAAGGAAGTCTCATTTTAGAGCATTAATAAGAATTCCCATGCCATGGAAAATCCTGCAACTACGGGGAAAATCCTACCTACACTGTTACCCATAGACCTAAACTATAGTGCTCCGACCTCGCTAGATAACCTAATCAACTACTATACAATGGATACAGAGTTATTCGATCACTTCCTGATTCCGTGGGTACAGTGTTGGAGCTATGTTATGTGTTGTAAAATTTCAGGGGCCCGTTTTACAAAAGATCGACTTACGACTTAAGACCAAATATAATTCTTCAAATAACATTTTAATTAACATTATATCGGAAATTATTTTTTAACTTTTAAAAAAGAAGGTGGTAAGATATCTTTACACATACAGACAATTTCAAAATTATTAATTTTGCAAAATGTTACAACAATCTAAAGATTTTGGTCTTTGTCGTAAGTTCTTTTGTAAAACGGGCCCCTGAATCGTGGTCATCTGACATAGAAATACTGAGTAAAATACATGTATATTTAAATAATATATTGAAAATCTGCAGGCGAAAGAAACTTAAAACAGATCTAGAAACAACAAACAGTGCATATTTACATATTAAGTATATCATTATGAAAATACCGTTTTCATCCAACCCCCCCCCCCAAAAAAAAAAAAAAATCATATAATCATATTTACGACTGTTTTTCCTCAAACATACAAATGATCTATAGGTGAATGATTGTCGTAACTAAGGAAAAAAATTCAGAAGCGACAGATGTATTACCATCTGTCTTAAAATGAAGTAATGATACCCTTCAAATTGCGTTAAAAATAATTCCATTTATATTGTAAAAGACCTCTATTTTCAAAATTTAAATACAATCAAAGTTTATACAAACACCACATCTACTTTTATCAGATAACATCAATCTATATATTTTATACCTGGAGTTCCGTTCACAATATGAAAATAAATCCACACAGAAAACGCCAGCGTTCTCCGTACATGCTGAAGCATCATATTTTTGTTAAAAACTGAAACATTATTAAGTTGTTACACAGAGCTAGATGATTGCGAAATCCACCAAAAACTTAATTATTTGAACAGGGTGTTCTTATCAGCTGCTCTATAAAGTGAGGGTAGCGATATTTATATCAATCACTATGTACCCCTCTATGTAAAGCGATATGAATATGTGTGTACAAGTACACTGGTTAAGAAGAATTACATTGATTCCCTATCTATCGATACATTGCAAAATAAAATTCAAAGTGAACCAAGAATTTATTTTATTTTTTTAAGTTGATGGTTCTTAATTAAAATGCAACAGAAATTAAGTTATAAACAATTTTAATTTGAAATTTTCTATTTTGTTTTTTCCAAACGCCAAGAATCTTGACAAATGCACGCAGCCTTTAAGGTCAATATATACTGAACAAAAAAAGAAACGCATAATCAGAATAATATGAAATTCTAAGTTTTCAGTTTAAACCTTATATTATTTAGGCGATTTTAGAGTGTGTTGTGATAAAAATCAATATTGCAAATTGAAAAGTCAAGTTGATGTCATTTTCATTGCCCCCAAATTCAAGGGGCATAACAATATGTACTGTGCAAAGTCTCAATGCTAGTGGATTTCCAATGTACGGATATTGTGGAGGAATACCATCTCATTTCAGTCTCTTGTGAACAATTAATGCATTTTTATGCAGATTTTATCATCCAGCAATTATAGCAGCGGTTTTACAGCAAGTTCTAAATCGCATGAGGTGATGAAGGGGGAGGGGGTGTCTGACGGTCCAGACTGGTTGTGGTTACAAGCGGATGGCATGATAGTGGTCTTCAGACGTTAGTTTTAAGGTTTCAAAGCCCATTGATTTATTTCAAATACAGTTGCAACTTCCTGTTGCGTAGCTCCATTTAGTATCATCGTTAGCCTGGTTGTATTCATCTTTGTTTGGGCGTGGCATTGCAGTATCAACACTGCAATCAAATGTTAAATATGTGTTTAATAGAAGTGTGAAAAGTTTCTCTAAATCCAAAATATCAATGAAAATAGACAACTGATTTAGAAGAAATCATGAAAAACACTACTTTCATAAACATGTTTAATCAAGGGAGATAATTCAACACTTGGGTTTTAAAACCCCATGTTGTCCTTTAAATAGGTCACAGGTATCCATTGATGTAAAAAATAGTTGTTTCATGAACATTCTAAAAATTTCTTTGACGAGTAAAACAATATGCGTTTCTTTTTTTGTTGAGTATATTTTGAACTTTATTGGGTTTTTCCTTGGAGTTGAAGAGTTCCACTAAATGAAGGACCCCTGTGCAATACTTTTAATGTTTATATATGGATTTGTACACCTCTTCTAAAACAATTTTTGATGAAAAAAATCTGGAATTTATGCTTTGTAATTTTCGTACATTTTTCTTTGAACAATGCAAAAATTTTACAATTTGATATCTTTTCAAAACCCCTGGTAATGTATGCTGATTATTTGTCGGAACACATGTAATGGTATTGTAAGTTAAAATTTAGAATATCTTGAAAAATTATCAGTGGGTGAGGTACGTTGTGTATGTCCTTAAACTCTGATCTTATTGATTTGGCAATCTTCTGAAAGCAATACATTGTACCAGAAAGCTTGACTGAAAAAATAATCAACACCAAGTAACATTGTGTTTTCTAAGCAGGTTCGTTGGTCAAAGGATGACTGGGTTTTGGCTCTTTTTCACATGCTTCGAAATTCTATTCTTTTCTATCTAAAAATATTTTCACTTTTGTTTCATTAAACATCTTGTCAATTTTGAACCAAATTTGAAAACGCTTTCCTGTAACCGCTTTTCAAATAAAATGTACATGTTCCTTTTTTCCTCTCAATAACTTATAGGAACAAAACATATCCAAACGGTTGGTAACCGAAATTCGGGAACGTTGAATCCCCCCTCTTCTCCAAATTTGTATATACTGAAATATTATACAGATAAAGCTAAATGTAATAGAGTTTGCCTCCTTAATATATTAGCTTTAACTTAAGATTTTTTACAATACACTATATGAAAGAGAAGATTTTTGGTTGTATCTCTAATTTCTAATATCAAAATTCTATGACCCCACCCCCATCCCCTACACACACTCACACCCTAGCAGGGTTAGACTTTCTAAGCTTTTCTTTTTCTCAAGTGTATATTTTTTTCCAAAAACATTCCAAAAAGAATATTTTATAAATCATTCATTCATACAAATTCATGTATGTAACCTTTAAAAGGTAAATCACAAAAAAGAAAGATTATTTATCAACTGCTAAGCCCAAAGTCAAGAAGATTGTGAATACATACAAAACCTCAAAAAGTGAATGATAAAATAATATTTCCAAACATGTTTGACAATCAGACATCTTCTAAGCAAAAAATAATGAATCAGTAGCAACTTCCATAATTTTATTCAAAGACAAATTGATTTGGCAGATTTTTTTTCAAGAAATGCAAGAAAGAGAAATAAATGTTTGTCTGTCACAACATTTTTTTTAATATCAAGAAGATCTGAATTTTACACAGTCCTCTTTTTTAACAACATACATGTAACCATTATATATACAGGCGATGCTCTCAAGATCAATTTAAAAATGAAATTGAACCTCTCCTAAATGTTGTGACATATATAGCACATTCTTTTAAATGTGATTTGATGATAAACATTTTCTTTTTCATTTCAATTACTTTGTCAAATATGCAGTATAGAGCCTTTGAACATTTTCAATTTAATTTTTAGTTACAAAATTAAATTCATTTCACTTTACTACATGTATATTTATCATGATCATCACTACACTTTTTTTTCACTTCCCTGAAACTTTATGCCTGTGTTAAAATGGTATTATTTTATCATGGAATAAATGTATGTTTTGGAATTTAACAATGTTGCTTACTGATGTAGAACACAGTTTTAGATCATAGAAGCAGATCTGAGTTGAAAATTGTCGTAGATACCATCTTCTAAAATGCCAACATTTTGTTAAATTCCGAATCATATTATCATTCAAAGATAAATTTATACCCTGTTGATATATTTCACAGTACCCTCAATTAGAATAAAATATGATATAAAATTGTAAGACACATTAGAACTTGTGATAATTTAGGTGTACATTGCACAATAAAACCAGAGTTTTTAACTGTATTGAAATATATATATATAGAAGCTTTATACATGCATACATTACCAACAATAAACCAAATGAAAATTGAGTACATATACAGTAAACCTTGACAATAATTAAGTGAGAGATATATTGGATTCTGTTTCATTATAACAGAGATTCTTTACATGGTGAAAACTCCCCTGAGGGAATTGTAAAAAATTCTTTAACACCAAGAAAGCCTTATAAAAGAGTTCTTATAACTGAGTTTACCCATATTGTACTAGTTGTTACATAAAACATTTCAATGAACATATAAATAAAATTAATTGTAGTAAACAAAATTAACACAACAAAGTGTAACAAGTGAGATGGACAAATAATGATGATATGGTACATAGAATGAACAATGCACCCAATGTATCATATCTTATTATGAAACAGCTGCAGCCATGAAGCTCTCTTTTAATTTGTTTTCTTTCAGATTCAATGTTTCTCCAGCAACCCCCTTCCTCTTTCCTCATACAACAAAATTTGAAGAAGGCTACATGATTGCAGCTTATTATGACATGATGACCTAATTTTGACTTCATCCATGACATATTTTAACACTATTCCTTCTCCTTTTCTGAGTCGGCCTCAGACACCATTAGAGTCTCTACCATACTGTTTGCTGCCGGCTGCCCATTTTCTGACGTCCAGGAGTCACATGACACCACGGCAACGTCTATATTTTCCTTCACTTCCGCCTTGGCGCTGGCCACGGCTTGCTGAATGGCTACCTGACGCTGGGCTCGCTCAGCCATGATTGCACGTGAAAGGGTGACCTGGTGTTCCAGTTTCTGAGCACTTAATGCCTAGGCAAACACAAAATAAATAAACAAAAAAGATCATTAGTATGAAAATATCATTTTTAACCAACTTATGAACAAAGTAAGAAATGTAACAACAAATTTGTTGAAGATTAATTTTCCTGCTTTAGATATAATTTTGGATATGAAATGACAGCAGTTCATTCATTAGCATTAGTTTGATTTGGCTATATTTATACATGTATTTCCAATGTCTTTGTCCACGATAAATTACAACAAGAGGCCCATGGGCCTTATAGGTCACCTGAGCATTATGCAACAAACTTTCCAGTGATTGAATTTGATTCATGTTTTAAGCCAGATGCTATGGCATTCACAATTTTGAAAGAGGCACCATTGATCATCATAACAATACACTTAACAGTTGCTTAGTTTGTTAACTTAATGCCAATACCCAGGGTAGGGGAGCAAAAAATGCATTTCAACTAATCAGTAATATTCAGCAATAATCAGTAGTGCCCCTACCACACATGAACCCCCGACCCTTAGGCCTTGATATTTGATTAATATCAAGGAGCAGATTTCAAACCATTCATTCATTTTCAGTATATTAGTAGAGCCCCCACCCCCCTCTTCTATGGTACCCCTGACCCTGGGGCCTTGAAATTCACAATTCTTGAAGATTAGGGCCCTTGTCCATCATAACTACATAGGTAGTTCATCTGCTTAATACCCTAGAGCAGAGAAGAAGATTTTCAAAGACTTAATGTATTTTCACTTTATAATCAATAGAGCCCCGCCCTGACACCAGAACCCCTGACCCTGGGGCTATAAAATATACAATTTCTGAAGAGGCATTCCTGCTCATCATAACTATGTACTTAGTTTATTTAAATCCTAGGAGCAGAGAAGAAGATTTTCAAAGAATTCATGTATTTTCACTATATAATCAATAGAGCCCCGCCCTGACACCAGAACCCCTGACCCTGGGGCCATAAAATTCACAATTTTGGTAGAGGCACTCTTGATCATCATAACTATGTACTTAGTTTGTTTATTTAATACCCAGGAGCAGAGAAGAAGATTTTCAAAGAAATAATGCATTTTCACTCTATAATCTATATAGGCCCGCCCTAACACCAGAACCCCTGACCCTGGGGCCATTAAATTAACAATTTTGGTAGAGGCACTCTTGCTCATCATAACTATGCACTTAGTTGGTTTATTTAATACCCAGGAGCAGAGAAAAATATTTTCAAAGAAATAATGCATTTTCACTATATAATCTATATAGCCCCGCCCTAACACCAGAACCCCTGACCCTGGGGCCATAAAATTCACAATTTTGGTAGAGGCACTCTTGCTCATCATAACTATGCACTTAGTTAGTTTATTTAATACCCAGGAGCAGAGAAGAAGATTTTCAAAGAATTCATGTATTTTCACTATATAATCAATAGAGCCCCACCCTAACATCAGAACCCCTGACCCTGGGGCCATAAAATTCACAATTTTGGTAGAGGCACTCTAGCTCAACATAACTATGCACTTAGTTGGTTTATTTAATACCCAGGAGCAGAGAAGAAGATTTTCAAAGAATTCATGTTTTTTTACTATATAATCAATAGAGCCCCGCCCTAACACCAGAACCCCTGACCCTGGGGCCATAAAATTCACAATTTTGGTAGAGGCACTCTTGCTCATCATAACTATGCACTTAGTTAGTTTATTTAATACCCAGGAGCAGAGAAGAAGATTTTCAAAGAATTCATGTATTTTCACTATATAATCAATAGAGCCCCACCCTAACATCAGAACCCCTGACCCTGGGGCCATAAAATTCACAATTTTGGTAGAGGCACTCTAGCTCAACATAACTATGCACTTAGTTGGTTTATTTAATACCCAGGAGCAGAGAAGAAGATTTTCAAAGAATTCATGTTTTTTTACTATATAATCAATAGAGCCCCGCCCTAACACCAGAACCCCTGACCCTGGGGCCATAAAATTCACAATTTTGGTAGAGGCACTCTTGCTCATCATAACTATGTATTTAGTTGGTTTATTTAATACCTAGGAGCAGAGAATAAGAGTTTCAAAGAAATAATGCATTTTCACTACCTAATTATTTAGCCCCGCCCTAGCACTAGAACCCCTGACCCCAGGGCCATGAATTTCACAATTTTGGTAGAGGACTCATTGCTTATTACAATCATGCAAACAGTTTGACTGCTTGATTTCCAGGAGTAAAGAAGAAGATTTTTTAAGATTGCATTAATTTTAGTGGTTTTGGCCCCACCCCTCAGGCCCCAGGGGGGCAGGGATCATGAAATTCACAATTTTTGTTCCCCTTCACCCATAGATGCTTTGTGCCAAATTTGGTTGAAATTGGTTCAGTGGTTGCAGAGAAGAAGCTGAAAATGTTCAAATGTTAACGCACGACGCACAACGCACGACGCACGACGCACGACGACGGACGAAAACGGATAGCAATAGGTCACCTGAGTTTACTCAGGTGACCTAAAAAGTTAATGTACTTTATTTTCTACATAAATGTACTGGTTCACTGATAGGTGCAATAAAAATTACTATGTACAGAGCGGGACAAATAGAGATGGAATCAGGGCTTGTAGCATATGGATTTGTAAAAATCAAGAACATGTCAATAGAAGGAATAACTGTAATACCTTTGGATTTTATGACAATGATCAATCGATTGGCTTGCGTGATAATTTTATGCATAATAAAGTGCCGCGCCACAGCATGATACGCCCGTCATAAAAAAATACAATTTTCTTGAACATTTTAGTGTGCAAGAAAATCACGTCAACCTTGATTCCAAGATTTCCATGATTTTTCCATTCCTTCAAATATTTATCCATTTCCTGTTATCTAGGCATTAATTATAATAAATATTACATCATTAATAGATTTCTATGCTGGTTGTGTTAGACCTTGTCAAATGCCCATCATATTAAACAATATCAAATTATTCTTAACATCTTAATCTATACCAAATTAATTTTGAAAAGAAAAGGCCTGGCCATCAAATGACATAATTATGCTATAAACTGACCAGCACTTCTTCTGTCTAATCCCCAAAGGATACAGATAAGCCACTTGATCAGCTAGCCTTCCTACATTGAACTCATTAATTAATCTTTAACTGGATGCTTGTCTACTCATTACTACCAAGAGATGAATGGGTCTGCACTATCTACCATAAATTTTTTTCTAAACATATAAAATATTCAACAATTTTTTTTGGTTGAGATTTAATGTCCGACAGGTTTTAATATGTAATTCATATGGAAATGCTGATTCCACCCCACCCCTTAAAATTAGTTTTTAAATTAATAATATTATATAATATCAGATTAGTCTATTATGCAATATCAAATTAGTTTTAATCAAATTCATTTTAAAACTTAGGCTAGCCAACAAGAGCTATTTTTAATCCAACAGGCTTACCCATCTGCCCAATACCCAAGGGATATAGATAACACTGATGTTCTATCAGTTAGATCCTCACACTTAAAACTCATTAATTTCTCTCTAATTTGACATGCAATTTTCTGTTATCAAAATTCTTCTTGACCAGTGCTTGATAATTACACTCAAGGGAGAGGTAGGATTTCTCTAACATACATTATATTTGTTATAGATTGCTGTCAAGTATATACTTAAAAAAATAAGTATTTTCTTGATTTAACATGTTTTTAATAAGGAGAGTGCAATACTCTTACATTATTTGGGATGCTTAAATGAATAGTAAAAAGACACTTTTTTTTTTTTTAATTTCACTTAAATTAAAGGTCACAGTGACCTTGAAATAGGTCGCGACACACCTTCTACCTAAGATGCATAAACTGGCCAAGTTTGATGATTGTTAGTCTTATAGTTTTCTAGTTATGGGGCGGAAAGGATTTTTCCATATTTGGCTATAACTTCTTAATAAAAGGTCAGAGCGACCTACTTTTTGTGCGCGACACACCTTCTACCCAAGATGCATCAGATGACAAAGTTTGATAATCCTAGGCCTAATAGTATTAAAGTTATGAGCCAGAAACGAAAAAGCTAACAGACAGACGGACAGACAGACAGACGGACGGACACGAAGCCTATAACATAATACGTCCCGTCTTAAGACGGGCGTATAAAAAACGAAATCACACAAGCCATTTAATTGATCACATCAAGAAATCCAAAAATAAGACAGTTATTCCTTAAATGATTCCCCTCCCTACCTCCTGTTTCTCTTTCTCCATCTGACCTTTGACCTGTTGGACTGCTGCGTCTCTGAATAGCTGTGTCTGCTGTTTGGCCTGCTCTATCATTGACTTGAGCTGCTGGGCCTGTAGCAGCATGTTATTGGCCAACTGTAGGGGTAGAAATAGTTTAATGTCATAACAGTGTGATAAAAATACGGCATGAAGACAACTGAAGGGGTAAAAATAAACTCATTGTCAGAACAGTAAGATGAAATATAGCACAATTGTTGCATTTGATGACAACTGTAGGGGTAGATATAGACTCACAATGGTGTGATGAAATACAAAGCTGTTCGGAAATTACTGAGACAATTACATTTACTCCATAAAGTACGGAGTTAATTTCATGAAAATTCAACAACATTTTACAAAGAACGCATTAAATACTTATGCAAAATTTCTAATTTCTATGATAATTAGACAAGTCTCGGTGAAATGATAAATATGCACATGTCTATCGACCTGGAGCAGCATTGCTACGTCATGTAATGTCATGTCAGCGGGAGATGGTTTCACGTGTAAAACATTACGGAAGTGTTTAAAAATTTTCCTTCTTTGTTATTACAGGTAACTCTTGATGGCTCGAACTTAGATCTCTCGAAGTTCTTGATCGCTCGAAGTGAGTCTCCTGTCCCGATTTTTTCCACTATATAACTAAGCAAATTTACTCTTGATTTCTCGAACTCTTGATCTCTCGAAACCCTTGAGGAATAGTAATGGCAGATTACAAGACGAAACACTTGACGAATTTAATATTTTATTTCGAATCAGTTTTAAAGTTTAACGAAATATGAAAATTCAGAAACAGCCTCGCTGTCACTTTTAAGACTATAATTGGACAAATACATACAGAATTTCGTTCAATGCACATATTTGGAAAAGTCACAATGCTATGTACCAAGCCACGCTGTTAAAATGCCATCTTCATATAACAAACACGTTGAATGATGTCCGCATGATAAAAAAAAAAATAAATGTACACGTACTGACGATGTACATCATTTGCTTTACTCAGTTTAATAAATATTCATCTAAAATACGAAAACATATCGTTGTTTTATAAAAACCACGTGTAAAACGTAAGGACTTCATGAAAATCATTACATCCAGTAAGACTAATTCTAAAACCTGTCAAACAAACCTGGAAAAATCCAGACTCTTGAAAACTCGAACTCTTGATCTCTCGAAGTTTTACCTCGGTCCCGCGGACTTCGAGGTTTCAAGAGTTACCTGTACTTATAACATTACAAAAATCAAACAGTCTCTTTCTGTTCTTTAAAAATGCATATAGTATGCTTCTGCTATAGCCCAGTGTAAAACTTTCATTTGTGTGAAAGGATGACATAGAATCATGCAGTGCCAATTTCTACAACGCGGGTCAATGATAATAATACCATAACAATATTGATTAACACCGTAGGTCATGACTGATGGTTGTCCGGAGCTTTTGAGTTTACTCTGGTTAAATTGATTGTAAAAAAAATGTATATCAATTAATGAATTAACAAAGCCTAACACACAATTTTTTTCTCGTTGTTATTATTTTTGCAGGTAGTGAGTGGAAAAAAGTTTTACATTGCGCTACACAAAATTTTAGGTTTGTGGCTGTTCCGCCCTTGACGTCAAAATCGAGTTTTTTCGTTGTTGGCATATTTCTCTACCGCACTTATTCTTTTTATGATTTCTTATTTCTGATCAAAATTCCAAGGAAGTTGCACAACATGAATTTGAAATAAAGCTGAAAATTATACACATAAACTGAGTTACACTGTATTTTCGCTCTTATTATGGGTTTAAGAAGAGTTAGAACGTTGATGTTACATATTTTATATATATGATTTGCAAATTTTCACGGAAAGACATTCATTAGAAAGCAAAATACACACAATGTCTCAATAATTTTCAAACAGCCCTCGTATAACATAATTGTTGCATTTGATCACTTGTTTTGAAAAGGTGCATACTGATTAATGATTGGGTAGTATGTTAACAAATTTTGTAATCTTTCCAACATAAATGGGAATGTAAAATGAAGTGACATACTACACAATATGTTAATGAACAGTGACATTCTAACAACATGTCTCAATATAAAGACAATGTTAAATCTATGTATAAAGCCATACATGTATAGCATTCCATGACACACAACAGTATATGCACATTTCTTAAAACTTTGCTATCTTTGCTAAGCTTTATCTACATGTACAAGTAAGAAATTATATCTATTAACACATTATTATAATTTTTTGACTCCTCCTAAACCATGTTAACCCCATCCCCTTCCCAAGATATCCACTGCAAGATTTGCCTCTTTCTGATGAATTTAACCTCTGACTTTTGACCTTTAACCTCTTACCTCTTCCAGCTGCCACCACTGTCTTTGCTCTGACATGTCAGGAACTGACAAAATGGCAGCATTTGTCAGTCCTCCGTTTGCACTCTTCACCTCAGAAATAGGAGCCATCACTACAGCTTCTACAAAAGTCAAAGGAAATGTTAACAACAATGTTCAATCCAATTCAATGAATAAAATATACTTGGAACTAATCAACAATGAAAGGCTTACAATTAAATTTCTTTTCTTAAGGCCAGACAACGCGTTCCTCAAATATTTGTTTTGTATTTCTTGGTATTTTATGAAAAAATATGCATTATTGATATTCTCTTTGGTTTTCTGCACTGTTTTCAATATGTTTTTATATACCTCCTGTAGTCAGGTATGTCCCCAGACTGTCGTTTGTTGTTAAGATCTGCATCTGCATGGTCTCGCCCTCCGAGGTCGTCACTTTGATTGGCTGTGCTGTGTGGGTCTGTCCACCAATGGATACCATAACAGCTGGAAGGAGGGATAATTGTTGTAAAATGACCCAAGATTCTGACTGATTCAAGGTTAGGTCATAAATACATGTTTGAAAACACAGTTGTAATATCTCTTAAAGAATTTGCTAGTTCTGGACTATATGATATCTACTAAGTGTAACTTTGTTCATTTGTACAGGCAGAAGTCAGTTACAAGTTAATGAAACCCTGTAATAATAATCAGGCCTGATGAATATTTAGTAGACTTAAACAGTTTCTGTTTTGTTAAACTTGAATTTGTGCATCATTCATTAAATATTAAAACTAGGAAAAAGGGAGAGATATTTCACTTTCTGCTACACAGTTTTTCACAATATTTCACTCAAATGTGCCATTGATATTCAACTGCAACTATAACCTGATACAATCTAATATATTAATTATATTGTTCTTTCCAACAACTCCACATACATTGCCATGGCTACCTACCTCCTGTGTCTTTGGCGATGTTGGAGGCTGGTACGATGGTTGCCATGGATACTGGTGAGGGAGCGTTTGAGATTTGTTGTGAAGCTGAGGGGGTGGGAGCAGGGGATTTGACGGAGTTGATTCTCTGCTTTTTGATTGGTAGTGGAGAAGATAGAGGAGGGGAGGGTGGGCCTCCACTCTCGCTGTCTTTCTTACGCCTCTTGTACGGGACAAATAATCGCACAGGGCCAGTCTAAAATGTACATGGTAAAATGTGAGATTTACGTCTCTTTATTACTGTAGATGACTAAATTTTTGTGACACCTTATTTTCGTGACATAGTCATTGACTCTTGATAAGTGAGACAAAATTTCCACGAATTGTGGATCTTGCTCTATATTATCCTTAGAAAAACTATTATGTGCGATAATTTAATTTCCTCAACCACATTGTCTCATGTAATTACGCCAAAATAAAATTCTCGCAAATAAAAAGTGATTTACAGTATATAAATGATTAATATATAAATATTGCATGTATGAGGGGTGATCAAAAAGTTCATAAACTAATTGAATAACTTCCATACAAGAAACAATATTTGGTTTTAATGTTGATTATATTTTAAATTAATCCTCCCCGATTTTAATGCACATCAACCACCGTTCTGCGCATGTGCGAATCACGTGATATTGGTGGTCATGTGACCCCCTCCGTAGCGTTCTGTCACAAAAGTTGAAAGATTTTTCCGAGTTTTATATTTCTTTCCATGTGAGTTAATTTTTATGACAAGAACGGTTCATTTGTCAGAAATGGTCATATTGGGTGGATAATATTAACATCCTTTCCAAAAACAAGCATGGTGACCATTAAAACACAAATCGTCTGTCTCAGGAGAGACCTTTATTCAAGGTGGATAGAGAATGGGTGCATCCTTTTTATCATATCTAATATGTTTAAAATCTAAAGTAAATGATATCTTAGGTATTTAATACTTATATCATTGTTCAAATATTCAACTATTTTTCAAATTGCTAATTGGAGGTCTTTGATAGCAAATTGCTTAATTAAAAATACATATCTTTTCAAACTTGCTTTCACTGGACAAGATGACAAGTATCATTTTTAACCATCAGCCTTCCTTCACTAAAACGATTAATCCAATCATTAATTCAGTCTTCACGAAAACTTTTCAAACTAACTGGCCAGTCGGACCAGTGAACTTTCAAAATTTACTGGCCCACCAAAATTTTTACTGGCTCCTTGATTAAAAAATAAAAGAAATACATTTTCATAACTGTAAATTAATACATGTTTACGTACTTCAACTTTTAAAATGCCGCCATTTTCGTCCTTTGTCGCGTTTAGGTAAGTTGTTCGTTGGAAATTAGCACATTTTACGTACTAGTTAATAGTTACTAGCTAGTTCCGGTTGTTACGTAATACATCCATGCTATAATAGGGTTATAATAATATGATTCAATAACACATGCTTGATCTTTTTATTTTATATATTAATGAAAATTACGCAAGTAAGTCAGTTAAAATATATTTTGACTATGTATGATTTTTATAATCAACAAGCCCATCGGACTTCTTGAATTCTGATTTTCACTGACCCGAAGTCAAAATTCACTGGCCTCGGTCTTCGGACCAGTGAGTTTTCGTGAAGACTGTTAATTGAATTTATAGGAACTCATTTACTTCAATAAACTGTGTACAAATTATTATATGATACTGTAGAGGGATTTCTAAAATATTACAATAAATTGTACAGTCGTTTGTTGAACGAGTTCGACTGAGACAACCATTTTTCCTCAAAAGTGACCTAAATAGTGGCGTCACAAACAAAGAGAGAATCTTTATTCAGCATATGCTGTTTATAGACCTTGTGTATGGCTATGATTGTGTGTACCAAATTTCATTCTAATCTGAATTGTGGTTTTGCAGATATAGAGACAGTTTGCGAACTTTTGATCACCCCTCGTAGTTGAGTGTAACATTGAAAATTTTCACCCCAACAAAACCATTGTCGACCGAGGCGCAGCCGAGGTTGACAATGGTTTTCGAGGGGTAGCCTCGGTCGACAATGGTTTTGTTGGGGTGAAAATTTTCAATGTTACACTAAACTACATGCATTGCAGTATTTATTATATTATACTGAATGTTTTATACAAAAACATATTACAGTGAACCGTGCGCACATAAATTCCACACAGTCACTTTTTTTTGTAATACCACCCGTCATCAAGTAATGTTGACTGTTGCTATGCTCGAGGACGTGGTTTCATTACTCAGCGGGTAGTAGTGTTTTTTATCAAATGTTTTTTGACGAATCAGATTCAAGTAATTAAATTTACATGAAAGTATAATATTTCAAAATATTGCCTTTTCTTTGATCCTTTTAGTTTAAAAATCAATGTTATTAATCAAAATTAAAAAAAAATTTCAAAAATAAAAACTTCAGGAAAACTGACAGAACTCTGCTTATGGAGAACATAAAATGAAAATAATAAACATACGACTGATTCGTCGTCACAGCAGGCAGCACATGTGCAGGAGGTTGCATGAGGCTGCAGAACGCCATCCTCAATTAGACACTGCAGTGTCCGACCCCCGTAACGAATGCTCCTCTTCCAGTCCTTGCTGCTAGCACGACCGCTGCGGGCCTCAAACTCATTAGGAGTGAACCATTCACCATCACTCTTTATACATCTACCCCTTCCTCCTGTAAAAAAAAAGGTCTTAGAATCACTGACATCAAATTCCCAAATTTTCTTTTCCTTCGTCCTCACAACATTAGGGGGTTGAATTGATAAACAGTTGTTAGACCCCTGTTTATGTTAAATTATCAACTTGGCTTACTAAAACCCGCATTCTGATTAGTGAGCACTATACTCAATTACCGTTACGAGAAGCAGGACTGAATTCAAAGATATCGAAGAAAATTGATCAGGGGTCCAAAGGCAACATTTTGATTAAGAATCCCCCAACCAACCCGCTCGACACTGTGAGAATGAAAAAAATGAGGCATGATGATCAATCTTGATTCTTCCATATTTGAATTATTTCTCACTCTCAAAATTGATTTATACCTGAACCGAATTTATTTTTGTAGAGCTCTCCGTTGGAGTTTTTACATCTCACTGGCAGAATATTGCCCTGCACAGAGTCATCCCATGTGTACTTGAACCCCTTTTCTCTGCTGAGTGGAGTGGCGGGGGTGGGAGGGGGTAGAGGGGTGGTGGGGGTTTTGAGTCCCCCATCAAATGTCTGATCGTGGATCACAATGTGAGTAGTTTTTATATCTTCCTGGATCTGTTCCGCCGGCACGAGGCCTTGGGTTGTCGTCACATACAGTTGGGAGGGCAGAGGCTGATGGTTGATCGAGGGACTCTCGGCATTTACCGTGCTGCTTGCATCACCACCTGAGTTGGTTTGTTGATGATCGTCCGTAAAGGCCGAGTCGTCTCCATTCGGAAGCTCTTCGGAAATGTCGACTTCTGACATTACGGAAAAATTACGGAAATATTGGTAAACGCATTCTCAATAAAGACATACCAGGGAGACATTTTGTGGATTAATTGTCTATGTTTACTAAAGCATTAGTCCTCAACCAGCTCTGATCACATGTTTCATGGAGGAGATTTTGTAAGAATCCACAATTTCTGAACAATAACGGAGATATCCGTTCTTTTACGAGCAATGGCGGAAAAAGTACGTTGGCTACTCTCAAAGCAAAAGAAAATTAATAGAAATCATGTTTCAGTAAATAATCTGATTAACTAAAAGGAATATTTAGCATGAAAAATTATTCAAAAGCTTATTTTACTTTTTTGAAACGAGTTTTTGAATATTAGAAAAAAATCAAACTTTTCAGGAATGGTTTTGGTAACGAGAGTTTTGGCCATAAATCGAAAATGGCCTGAGAGAAATGGAAGACACGTTCTCAAGTTTGGGTTCGCACCACCCTGTACGTTGGATTGAGTTACTTAATTGATATCAGTGATAATTTTAATGAATTTTTTAAGCATTAATTTTTTTAGAAGCATCTTTTTATACGTTTGTATTTTTTGTGAAAAAATATAACTTGTTTTCATGCACAGGCACATTTTTATACATTTCGGTTTTGTATTTTCAGAAATAACACACTGAACTTAAGTTTTTTATTCACCTTTTATATAATTTTAAAGTTAATATTCTTTAGCGTTCTCTCTTTCATACAAAATATCGTGTAGAAACAGCGACGTAATTATGATTTAATTCGAATTTCCTCTGTCTCAACATTTATGTAACAATTTTCATGCTATATTATGAGGCCAATGTTCCATAATTTTATGCATGTAAATAAAAGTCTCCGAAGTGTTAAAAGATTGATCAAAAAAGAAAATATCAGTCCTTGTGAAATTTAAATTCATCAAAAACTGCTTGGCAATGCATTTTCTTTTGGGGCCATGTAAGGTTGTAAAGTGGAAATGTACTTTCTCTTTGTTACTCTGATCTTCCTCTCCATATTAAGTAACCAAAGTAAGCATGCTAAGCGTATAGTTATGATAAACAATGAGGCCTTTATAAATGGTGTAAAACATTGATTGTGAAGTAAAAATAAAGGGATAAAAAGATTCTTTCTCTCATGATTTATAGTTGGATATGATTTTTATCCAACTCCTTGTTTGTTTGAATCCCCTCACCAAGGATCAGGGATAAAAACACAGAACTTGTTGGATAAAAATCAAATACAAATCATGGTAGATCCTTTACAGCTTTTCATGTAATAGAGTAAATAAATTGTTTTTCCTCTTCTATAGGCCCTCGGGGCGGGGATGTGTAATGAGAATGAGCTGATGGAGGCCCCTGAAGAAGAAGACATAGATCTGATGAACGATGAGACGTTTGGAGGAGATATTGATGGTTTGTTGTGATTCTTTGTGATATGTTGAATGTCGAGACATTTGGTAGAGAATGAGATATCAATGGTTTGTTGTGGATAATTCTATGAAAGTGCTTTAATGCCTAAAATGATCAGTTGTATTATGTAAAGATACAATTACATGAACGTTAAATCCATATAAAATTTTTGTGGTGAACTATTGGAATTTATGATTTTTGATTTACCATATGTTGTTAACAGCTCTGTGTGTGTGCATGCAAAATGCATAAAATAATAAACCTTTCGTAAGCCTTAGAGATTGGCCATCTTTCTAATACACACGGTGATGCCCGTTTTGTTAACCAGTGTATAACGGTAATTGACATTCTATGTTTTACGTATTACAGCAGATTTTGACTGGGAGGAGGAGCATGAGAAACTGTCGGAGGTGATAGAGGTCGGGGACAAAATTCTCTACGGACGACCAGCGCGGGATTCTGGGTACAAGACCTACGCCAGTCAGGAGGTAAATCATCACTGTCTCTGTATTAAGTGCAGAGTTGGTCCTAAGACCTGGGATCAGGGGAATTTCACCACCTTGGAACCTATAAGGACATTATCTCCAGTTGTTTTGTGTGGGGAAAGAATCCCAGATCCCCATCTACTTTTGTAATGTTTATAATGTTTACTGCTGTTTCAATTGTTAGGGACAACCTTGTAAGGTATCAAAAAAGATCATTTAACATGTACTGTGTATTAAGTGTTTCACAGTTTGTAAAGGATGTTAAGAAGGTTTATTTCAATAGAAATTGCACAAAATTCTTAAGATTAAAAAAAAAAAGAAACATTTTAATATCCAATATGGAGATTTAAGTCTGTGATTGAAGATGCCTTAGTATGCAATTTCTATATGTTTCCAATTTTTCTAGGCCCCAGACATATGAATCCTGGAAATTGTCAAACAATGATCTTAAATTTTCTTAATATAAAAGGTGAAAAGGGCACCTTGCTGTACATTCATGATGTGTACCACTGTGTACATTGTAATATTTGTTATAACTAGGAATACATGGAGCAGAGCATCAGTCAGTTGGTGGTAGAAGATGAGGAGATAGATGACCCAGCCATCGTCAACGTCAGCAAAAACAGACCTATACCTAAGGTTAGAAAGACTTGTCACTCTGATTGCTGAGTTCTTTTGCATTCTCAGGGTTTTCCATAAGATGTGAGGGCCTGAGAATTTTTCCGCCAATGGTGCTGTACTCCTCCTACATTCCCGATTAGAAGGGGGAACCCAAATCTCTTTCTACTTTTGAAAATGTCCCCTTCCTGTTTCAGGTCTTGGTTTCAACTAGTGATGAAACGATTGTCGCCGACGATCGATTGTCGATCGTTTTTGGGTGTTCGATTCCGATTATCGATTACGATTTTCATAATCGATAGTCGCCCAAATAAACGTGCCAAAATAAACGTGTACAATTTGAACAAAACAAATACGCACGCATTAACAATGCATGTAAAAAACGAAAAGGAAAGAGGTCAACAAAAATGGCGCCCGAAGACAAAGTTAACAACAATTAGTTAGAACATTCTGATATTGTCCTACGGACTCAGTTTAACGATGGAATTCATTCCGTGTATTCGTAATGTAGCAAAAGAAACACGGGATAACTCATACATTTACTACGGACAATCTAGAGAGTTCCGAATGTAAACATGGCAGGTAAATTTGAAGCGAGAGAAAAACGGTAAAAAAGTAATTGGTTTTTCGTCTTTATTTGGATTATTTTTGGGGATAAAAGACATAAGCAATCTTAAGAAGGTTTGTTTTGATTAAATTGGTAGTTATTTCTAGTGCAAATCCTTTTATATTCTTTAAAATCGTTTCGGAATGGATCCGCCCGATTTGCTGCATTGCAAGTTAAGTACTGTGTATGGGACTTATTCTAACTGTGGTGAGGGGCTGAGGGCTTATATTAATCTAACTAAACAACAACAAGTAGAATTTTACCCAAATCCAGAGAATGCAAAATCTGATGTCATGACAAACATTTTAAGTTTTTATGAGCAAGTATGTAAAAAAAAAAATTCTGTTTCTTACACAACAAAAAGTTGTTAATAAACTTCATAAAATTTTATTTTTAGTTTGTACCATAAATGATAAATGCTATAAGGAAATAGAATTTTGTAGTTGAATTATTAAATAAGTCGATGATTGATCGATTAAGCTTCTCCGATTTCGATCAATTATCGATTATGAAATTTCCCCGATTATTCAACACTAGTTTCAACACTGGATTTTGCTTATTATCATCATCTAATGAGGGCTATGTCAGTAAAATCCCAATGAATTTTAATATTAATTCTCCACATTTTGTTGAGATTTGTAAATGCTTATTATTACAAAAACTTTATTGATAAGGGCAAACCTTTGAGTAAATGCTAATTTGTGTGGGAAGTGAAAATATCATTTAAAAAGATTAACTCTTAACGGGGGTATAAAAAATAGATATATGTTTCGTACATAAAAGTTCTTTTAGGATTAGGATAACAATTAGTATGATTTCTATAATTGTTATGTTGGATCTCCACCAATCAAAGTACCTTATAAATTATTCAGCCATATAAAAAATGAAATACCTATGCACAAAAAATCACATTGAGTTGACATTTGTGATTTATGAATTTATATATTTCAGAAATGTCAGAATCTGGATGATTTGTTTGGACCAGCTTCATACCCCCCGCCCCGCTCTCCTGGATACAGAACATTTGGTCAGTAATAATTCCAGATCCACAAGACACATACTAAAATTATTAAATATGTATTTATAGCTCAGCTTTTATAAGTCTGGTATAGCTTAGGCTATTCCCATATCCAGGTACTTTATGATTGTCAATGAGTAGTTCTCATGATCCGCAAATACTGAAGTAACTTAAAGTCCTTACCAGATCAGAAAATGAATATAATTAAATATAGAGATGTACAGTAAACCAACTTTTATTCATGTGCGAGAAATATGCGCGAGTTCCGCGCTCTACTTTTATTCGCGAATATTAATCGCCACGAACCAATGATTTTGATAAGTATTTGTAGAAAATGTTTCCTCTGTCGCGAAAATTTCTTGTCGCAGATAGATTGCAAACTGACGAATCGCAAATAAGAAAAAATGACGCGATTAATAGTTGGTTTACAGTAAATTGCCAAAATATCTGGAGATCAAATTTTGGAGTGATAATAGATAACAATCTTTAAGTTGATCTTTGTAATTATGTTACCCAAAGGAAGTTGGGGAACATATTGTTTTTACTCTGTTTCTTACTATTAATATTATTTTTCTTCCTGGGAAAAGTTTGTCCATGGGTGATCTTGAAAACAACACATCTTACTTAGGTGAAACCCTTTTAGGGATAGTAGGTATATTATGTAGATTTGCTAAACGAAGGTCATTTTGTGTGCACGTGCTTGCAAGAGCGCGCACGTGCAACACACAAAATGACCAATATAAATATATCCGTAACTTTTCTATTTATTTAATGAAATGTTTTAAAATTCATTATGTGAGGATATATTGGTAGCATAGACATGGTCAAAAAAGCAAGATCTCACGTGCGTGCACGTGCACTTCGCTCTTATTGACTGAAACTAAAGTCTCAATATCTTTCTTGTTTTTTGTTATAATTCTTTACAATTTTGAACATAGTCATACACTATAAAGGTCTACAGTATGATACATAAAAGCAATCATGAAATCATGAGCAGGCAGGTGTGCTGCAATCTGATTGGATGAAACTTTAATTGCCTACAACTTTCTGAGTTCTCAAAAAAACGGGGTGAAATTTAGAATATGAATAGATATAATAGATTCCTACATTATTCTACTATAAATTTGAATACAAGGACATGCATGCATGCACGTGCGTGAGCGACATACGCAAAATGACCAATATATTATAAAAACGATAATATGTATATTTTTATGATTTCTTTTATTGATTCTCAAGATATAAAGATATGTTAATGATTAAGACAACATGCCATGTTCACCTTGCATGTGAATGTTGCATGTGAATGAACGTGTGTGCGTGTGCAATGCGTTAAATGACATATATTTGATATCACTGTAGCTTTAATAATTTTTATGAAGTCATTTTAATACTAATGCATATTTTAAAGTCTTAAAGGAATTACGCACAAAAAGGGAGGTGTGGGGCGTTTGGGGAACATATGTAATGGTCCCCATTACAATTAACACTAGTCTATGATAATGTACTACAAGTGTTTTTTTTATCAAGAAATTATGCATGTATTCTGTTGTTTGTGTAGGTGTCTCCCTCCAGTAGGTAGGAATATCTGGGGTTCCCCGGTGAAGGAGACACATATGCCCCCCGAAGTCAACAATCTCCAGACTCTGTTTGAATTTGCCAAAGCAGCTTCAATTTCAACACACACAAAGGTTAGACAAAATACATATCATAAATATGATGGACCATAGTAGAAAATGGTGTACATTAGGTTCTGCGTGATATCTGTATAAAAAACACTTGACCATGAAAATCCTTGGTTAAGCAATGAACTGAAAAATGTGTAGTTCTAATTAGATTTTTTTCATGGCTTTAAATACAGGAATTAATTCAGTGGAGCCTCATTTTCCGGACGCTTTGGTTCCTAGTCAATTTTTCCGGATATGTGAAGCGTCCGGATACCTGAATCACCAGTTAAACAAGACAATAATATATTTAAATATTTCGTCCCAATGAAAAATCGTCCAGATACTGAAGCATCTGAATATCTGGGGTCCGGATATCTGAGAGTCCATTGTATATCGTTTCATTAGGTATCTTATGCTGTAAAATCTTAAATTGACACAAACACATAAAATATATTTGTTAAATCATGTTAAATATAATATAAATTATATATAGAGGAAAGAAAAATAAAATGATATATATTTTGAATAAGGCTATAAACAGATATGAAGATTATGTACACAAAGCCTGACAAGTATTTGTCCACTATTTACACACTACTGAAAACAGATTTAGACTAGTTTGAAATGATATAGTTTTGGAAATACACAATCAACATTATTCAATTGTTGGTGTTAATTCCTCTGTCGAAAAATCTCTCTCTTATACACCTCTTGTAAGTTGTATTAAATACTCTGTCTATATATATTTAATTTTCTTCACTTTTCCACTGTCACACTCAGCCACAAAGAGGTTGTCTCTGGTGTCTACACATAAACCCAATGGACCCTGTAGATCACAGTTATCGATGTAATGGAGGAACTGTCCGTCCTGATCTAGGATATGGATACAGTTGTTGTTATTGTCTGCTGTAAGGATCTGACTCTGGCTGTCTGTTGTGATACCAAGTGGATCAAATGATCCCTTAGTAGTAAAGGGATGACCAGTGTATCTAAATCGGAGTTTTCCTGCCTGATTAACCACCACTACCGCACGGCCTCCATTGTCAGCCACACAGATATCCAGGTTCCTGTTCTCACTGATGTATTTAGTGTACAAACCAGATGAATAAAGAGGTTTACCATCACTATCAAACTGAATGGTTTGTTTCTTTGTGGAGCCAGAGTAACGGACAACTTTTGATTGTTCTCCAACATCACTGTACATGGTAACCAGGAGGTCACCAGAGGAGGTACTACAGACAAAGTAAGGTTTTCACCCCTGTAGTCTGATCACTTCCTGTATCTGTTTATTCTTCACTATGTTTACAGTTCTTTTATCAGGGTCAGTATAAATTAAATCTCCACTCCTTGTCACTGCTATGTCACGTGGTCTCTTCCCAGACTTGGTTTTGATTGACTTCAGTGGTTTGCCCTGTAGGTTGTAGAGTTTCATGATTTTGTCATTACCACGTGTCCAGATTTCTTCATCACTGAGACAGGTAACACTGTATAGTGGCATTAGTAGATTATAGCCAGTGTCTATGGTGGTGATGAGCTCTGGTTCATCAAGCAGTGGTTTGACTGGAGGACAGGATACAGCTTCTGGTGTCTTCATTGTGTAGCCATGTTCTTCTGTTGTAATGGATAATGGTGATATTGAACCAAACAGTTGAGAACATTGATCTTGATTATTATTTCCAGTAAACACAGGAAACTTAATGATCAGTTTGGATGGTAGTTTGCTGAATTTTTCTGATTTTATCTCATAAGATAGTGATCTGGTTACTTCTTTGAATTTTGATATGTCTTCAGTTTCTGATATAGACTCTTTGATTTCATCAACAAGTTTTTTTATATTATGTAGATGTTGATTAAGGGCATCTCTGTGTCGTTTTCTCATCTCGTTGATTTCTTCCTTGTTTTTCTCTATAACTTTGTCAATTTCTCTGTGCCATTCTTGTCCATGTTTCGTGACCTTTGATGTAAGTTTCTCGTATTTTCCGTCAATTTCGCCTAGCCGGGTTTCTATGTCAGTAACAATATCTTCAAGTGTTAAGTAAACAGTTTCTTTCAGTCTTTTTCTTTCTTTTTCAATGCTTTCTTTCTTATAGTTCATTAAGTCTTGTAGACTCTTAAAATGGTGTCGCTTATGTTCCCCAGAAATGACACATTTTGGACACACTTGAATGTTGCAATCTTCACAATGCATTTCACAGTTCTCTTCAGAATGGGTTTGACACTGATGGTACACAAGCTTGGATCTTTTTAAATCATAAGGCACCACATCATGCTTCTTCGAGACATCAGAAATATGTTCCCCAACACATCCTTTACACAGGTTAATGGGACACAAGTTACAGTACATTTGTACAACTCTAACTTTGCAGACGTCACATCTAATGATATCCTGGGCACAATATCTGGGGTCCATTATGTCAGTTAGGGTTTCAATCTTACTTATATTTTTTATAACTGAAAATTAAAAGAAAAAGATGCTATGTTATCAAGGTTAATTTTGTACAGAAAAAAGAAAATTGAAAGAAATATGTACATAAATCTTACCCCATAAAACTGTAGCGCACTTCTCAATTGAAGCAACAAATCTGTTTATCTTATCAGCCTTATAGATAAAGAAATGTCAATTGGTCAATGTATCATCGTCTAAACTTACATGTATTTACTCATAAGAGACACTGTTTACTTTTTTGGTTATGTATACATGTAGGTCGATTCTGAATTGATAAAACTGTCCCAATTTTTAGCCAGTTCAATTTCAAACAAAGTTCTAAATATTTGTAAAAACAAGATTAAATACACAAACATGACAAACATACACTTCTGATGGAAGGCAGGAGGGAGGGGGGAGGGGGTTAAAATAATTTTCATGAAGTGAAAAATTCATTGTTTAATCCAGACGTCTTGGAGTGTGGATTTTTTTAATGCTGTATTTTATATTTTTATTAGGTTAATTTAAAGAATTCCAATACCTAGGTTGATTTAATGAAGATTCTACTATGTGACTGTACAAGAGAAGCTATGAATGTATTTTGTGTTGTAGATTTTTTTTTTCATAAGTTTCTTCCCAATCAATAATATACCTTGCATTTTTCCCCTAGAGTGCCCCAGTAGTGTCAACTAGAATTTGAGCAGCAATTACTCCCAGGGTCAAAAGGTCATGCAATGACAGCAGAGGATTTGGAGCGACATCTTCGTGGGGAGGACCAGATAATCCCCCCTCATTATGACCCCAGACTCAATCACCCAACTCCTGGGTTCCTGTCGGGATCACCAGGCCCCAGAAACCAGACCCCCCCAGGTTTGTAGGCAGAGGAGATTAACTAAACTGACTGAATTAAACTCATTGAACTGTTCAGGTACAAAATGATGAAGATATTAGACATTTTTTTTAAACGCATGAGAAATACATTCGCCAGAACAATAGTTTTTTATATATTTAAGTTTATGCTACCAATGATAAGTGTGTTTGACTGTGTATATAGCAAGATACTTTTAGAAGACATCTTGTTTTTCAGCGCATACCACCAGGGTAATGTCCATATCTTCCAATGATGGATGTCAGGCGTGCACCGATGGGGCAGGGACCCTTTTCACCGAGAGGTAGGGACAGTCCTCCTGGAGCCACACCCCCAGGCCCCATCCCACCTCACCTGCTCAACAGTAGGCGTTCCCCTTTTCAGACGGCCCCTACCACCCCCCAAAATCATAGGTCCACTCCTGTCATGCTGCATAAGCTTTCTCCTTTGTCTGCCTCAGGTTTGCTTGTATAGATTATGCTTTATGGCCAGTTAACTTAGTTGTATTTGGATTCAGTAATGGAGAATACTTGCGCTTGAACTACAAATTAAACAGATTGCAATATAGATGATTAGTATTTATGATGTATTTCAGCCTGAATCACCAGTAAAATAAGATAATATAACATTTAAAAATTCTGTTCCAATGAAAAATCATCTGGATACTAAAACATCCGGATATCTGAAGGTTCACTGTATTTGGTTTACTCAAAATTTAATGTGATATGATTATCAAGCTGTTGTATAATATAGTGTATGATGTAATGGCATCCTTTGTGTTGTAGACTTATTCCCTGAAGAAGAAAGCTGAGGAGCAGCTTAAGAGACAACAGAATGGAGTGATGGATGAAAAAGACCAGGAACTAAACCTCATCATCCCAGCCATGCCCAAACTAGAGACCAAGCCATACAGACCAGGTACACTGAAAAATCAGGCAGTCTCTCTATATCTCAACTGGATTTTAAGATTTATGTTGAGAGAATTAGTTATTTAGAACCTTGCTCGTTTAGGAATACATTCAAATAAAGCTTTTATTTGCTATTTGATAACTTTTGCATAGGCATGGTGTGCATTTAAGGATTTTTATGCGCTCAGCTCAATAGATTGGGGTACATATTATTTTGTCCTGTCTGACTGTGTCTTTTTGTTGTCAACTTTAACCTTTGCAATAATTCTTGAACATCAAGAGATAGAGACTTCATATTACTAATTAAGCTGTTTCAAATGACACCATGGTCAATGACCTTGTGACCTTGAGTGTGACCTTTATGCTAACAATAGCTTTTTTGAACCTAGGCCATAACTTTTGAAGCATAGGAGATAGAGACTTCATATTTAGTATGACCACTTCACTAATTAAGTTCTTTCACATGGCAAAAAAGTCAATGGCTTTGTGACCTTGACAGTGACTTATATGCAAAAAAAAAGTTTGAACCTTTTTCCATAACTTCTTAACCTTAAGAAATAGAGATTTCATATTTTGTATGCATTTCTACTAATAAAGTTCTATAAAATGTCATCAAGGTCAATGAACTTGTGACCTTGACTGTGACTTGTTTTAACTTTGTTGTCAACGGGTGTAGTGTTTCATAGACATATATTTTTTGTACTTTCTTAGCTTGGGGGGGTGCAAACAATATTTTAAGTTTTCAAAGTAATATACATGTATTTACATGTAGATGTTTACATGTACAGCTCAGTTTGAGGGGTCGTTAGGTAGACTTACCACCTCCAGTGTTCACAATCCCAGGCAGATCATTGAAGTCAGAAGTGAAAGCAAACACCACACAGAGGACAGCGAACCAAAAAATGTCTCCAAAGAACTCAGACGAAGTCGACAGTTACTGATGGAAATAGAAAATGTATGTTCTGATCATGTGGAGGAGTAGTTATTTGTTTTTGAAAGAAAATGATTCAACTCTAAATTTCTATTATAACAAGCTTTATTTTTAGCATACATTCTAATTACTGGGTTTAGGACGTATAAAAGATGCATTAGAAACTAGATGCTGTCATGAGACAGTAATACCCGCACTAAGGTGTTTGCCTCTAAATACACAATCCTACAGGCGGCTTACCAAGGAAAAAGTCAAAATAATTCTATATAATTCAGGCACGTAGCATCCTTTTTGAAAGTGGGGGGGGGGGGCAACCTGAGAAAATTTTTTTTACTAACCTAAAAAAATTAACAAGGAAAAAAAATGAAATGGGGGGGGGGGGGGTAGTGGCCACTTTTTTTTAAAGGCAAAATTAATTTCAATTCCAATTTTTCCCATATTTCCTTGCAATGTATATACTGTGGTTAAAAGTGGGGGGAGGGGGCAACCATCTTTTTAATGGACATTTTCTTATAGTACAGGTAATGTTGGGAAAAAAAGGGGGGCAGCCCCCCCAAGCCCCCCCCCCCCCTCCCCCGGTTGCTACGTGCCTGTAATTTACATATGTATTCATAAAATTGGGTATGAAATTATCCCTGTGACCTATATCTCAGAACCTCTTATATTTATTTTACATGCTTTATTCATTATATACCAGTTTGAATTCTATTAATAATGTAAATTAGATTTTGATAAATGTTTTGCTCATATTAGGACCTTTTTAAATTTACTAATCCCCCCCCCCTCTCGACACCACAATCACACAGTACATACTTTTGGGAATAGGCTAGATGGAACAGTTTTGTTAAAACAGTGTTTGTTATGAATCAATTTAAAATTTGTTCTTGACATGTAAATTCTACATCACATCACGTTGCGTCACCCATTATCATATTTTTAGATTAAACTCCATTCGGTACACCTCGGCCGATTCCCACTTCATCTGATAAGGTGACGGAATCGACGGCACGGAGGTTTTCCGAATGGAATATCATTATAACATGCTGCAGAATGGTGTGCTTTGGATTAATTCATTTTGTGTTATAATTGGATTTATATTTCATGAAGTTTACAGGACCTATGGAGGTCGGTAAGTACAAGTTTAAGTATAGTGAGGGTAAAATAAACCCAAACGATTAGGTTAAAGTTCAAAAGGGTCAAAGATCATCGCATGCCACACTAGACGAATTTCATATTGTGAAGTTATCTCCCCTGGTCGATGTGACATTCAGTTACTGCCAATACTGGTGCGGATCCAGAATTTTTTTCGGGAGTAGGGAGGGGGGTTCACATCTCAGTCAAAATATTCATGCCTAGAATTTCCTGACAAGCAGGAGAAAAAAATCATACACTGAAAACAAATAAACAAAAAAAAACCCAATGTTTTCTTAGTTAGGGGGAGGATGTCCAAAATCATTTTTTATTTGCTTCAGTATATAGTCTTGTTTAAATAACAAAGGAAATTCCAGGGGGGGGGTTCCAATCTCCCTACCCACTCCCTATCCCTGAAATAACAATCTATTTTGTGATTCCAATTAAATAGTATATTTTTTTCCATTTGACTAATTATGTACATATTTTGTTTCTTGTGTTTATATTATGTCTGTATATTTGTCTGCAGAAATTATAACCTTGCCCAT